>NC_048597.1:225371821-225671821 GCF_003668045.3 Cricetulus griseus | reverse complement strand
GATTTGGTTCAAGATGTGAGCTCTCTGCTTCCTGCTTCTGCCACTATGCCTCTACTCCATCATCATGACCATTCATTATCTAGGACCATAAGTCTAACTAAACCCTTTCTTTCTATAAGTTGCCTTGGCCATAGTATTTTATTACAGTGATAGAAAAATAAGAGACAATGATTACAGTTGAGACTGCCTATCTATCTATCTTTCCATCCATCCTTTGTATTATTTGAATTGTCTGCAGAAAGTCTGTCATGGATGTAGAAAATGTTACTTCCATAAAGCTGAAGTCACAGGTCAAAATGGAAGCCTGTCAGAAAGAGAAAGCCAGACCTGGCGTGGTGATGCATACCTGCAATCCCAGCTGCTCAGGAGGCTGAGGCAGGAGGACCATTGTACATTTGAGGCCATCCTGCTCTACATAAGGTTTTCCAGGCCAATCAGGGCTGCATGGTAAAACTCTGTCCTCGAACCCAAGACAAATGAGGCGCTTGGGGGCATAAATCAAAGAAGGGAGGGAGCATTGGATCGGTGCACCCAAAGCTGTCTGCTCTCCAACTGAGAAGAAAGCTTGGACTTCACTGGACAGCAGGAGCAGGTAGAGCTAGAGCAGCCACCATTACCAGTCTCCTGGCAGCCCTTCCCCACAGTCCTGGCTTCTGTGGAGGGCCTAACTTTGCCAGCAGAGCTGAGGGAGAGGCCAGCCAACTCCATGCAGAAGAAGGAAAATGGTCAGTATCCAGATGGCTCCTCATGGTGTTTCCAGAAGGAGGAGAGGGAACAAGAAAGGACTTCTAGATCATTCACAGGGCAATACCTATGCTCTAAGTGATTGGCAGGTGGCCAAATGCACTTCATGAAGCCGAGTCTTCAAATATCACCTGACCTTGTATTTTTATACACAAGACAAGTGATACTTCCATGTGTTTTGAAGCCTGATAAGTTCAAGAGGAAGGTAAATCCTATTGCCAAACCTTCAACTTGAGTAGCAGGCAGAGACTGAAGTAAATACTTTCCCACTGAGGTACTCAAAAGCCAAAGTCCAACTGTTGCTCTTGGGTGTAACTTTTCCGACCTGTTTCCAGGCTCAGAGGTCCATGTATAGTGAAACTGCTATTTGTGACGAACATTGATATTAGAATAGATTCACACACATGATCGTTTAAAAAGCACTCCTCACCTTCATCTAAATGGTAAAAGCACCCTATCACCTGTCAAAACACAGACATAAAAACGATGTGGTTTTTACTTTACAATAGCATGAACATGTTCCCTTGCAAATGGTTTGCTTTTCCGCTTGCAAGAAAGCATTCACTACCTCATGCAAGAAACTCGGCACCTTGTCATAAAATCAGCTTGTATTGGACAATCTGGCCCAACTGCAGGCTAATTCGTGTGTTCTGGGTGTCTGCGGTGGGTGAGGTGAGGAGGAGCCCTAGCATTTAGAACCCCAAATGTGTCACTTCAGGAGTTTCCAACTTTCCATGGAGTCACATTGTGACTTGGGGAACGAGTAACCTTCAAGACAGTTCAGGGTGATGAGTAAGAACAAGTCCAGTGACCAGTCAGGTATATTTGGCAGCTCAGACCGCCATAACAAAACACCACACATCGCCTACCTTAAACATCGGAAATCAACTCTCTCAGCCATCTAGCAGCTTCAAGCTTGAGATGGAGGTGCCAAGAGGACTTGTAAAGGGTTAGGTTAGGCTGCAGGTGGTTGCTGCTACCTTCAGATACGTCCTCAGGTGACTTCTTTGGATTTGCATGGGACAGAGGAGAGGAGGAGAGAGGGGACTGAGGGTGTTTCTTAGTGGTCATGCACATCTATCACGTGTAAGACCCCGAGGTCAATCCCCAGCATCATAAAGAAAAAGATGAGAGGAGAGGCACGTGCGTGCACTCTGGTGTCTCCTCTCACAAAGGCACTAACCCTGCCAGGCCAGGGCCCCACCAGCATGACTTTAGCCACTTTCTTACCCCAGATCCAGCCACACAGGATGTTAGGCTCCAACAGTGTGTGTATGTGTGTGTGTGTGTGTGTGTGTGTGTGTGTGTGTGTGTGTGTATTTGTGTGTGTGTGTATGTGTGTGTGTATTTGTGTGTGAGTGTGTGTGTGTATTTGTGTATGTGTGTGTGTATTTGTGTGTGTGTATTTGTGTGTGTGTATTTGTGTGTGAGTGTGTGTGTGTATTTGTGTGTGTGCATTTGTGTGTGTGTGTATTTGTGTGTGTGTGTATTTGTGTGTGTGTGTATTTGTGTGTGTGTGTGTATTTGTGTGTGTGTGTATTTGTGTGTGTGTGTATTTGTGTGTGTGTGTGTATTTGTGTGTGTGTGTGTGTATTTGTGTGTGTGTGTGTGTATTTGTGTGTGTGTGTGTTGAAGAACCACATACACTCAGTTGACAACATCAGTATTGACCTTGAGAACATAGGCTCTACAGGACTCAGTCTCCCTATTTGTAAACAGGGCATCGTGTTCATTAGGCAGCTGTCAGGACCAAACTAAATAAGCCATGTAAAGCATGTCACAGAGTGGTGTGTCAACAGGTCTCTTGGCCTTGGTGATGAGAACATGGGGCTAGTGGTTAGAGCCTGGTAAAACAGACACATTTCTACAGCTGCCTGAGTCAGGCTACATGGAAGCTGAGGGGACAGTCCTAATGCTCCCTGCTGTGGGAATGGCTCTGTGGTGGAGGAACTGATGCTGAGATTGCCTGAGAGACTTGGGGCCTGAAGCAAAGTCCTGCTTTATTACTGACTGCCAGGCCCAGGGTTCATCGCTACACCTTACTTAAGCCTTTGCCGGAAGGTGACAACAATGGCCCCTCAGAGCAGGCACCCAAACCTGAGTCATACAGAAAAACAGGTCAGACAGAAGGTGTTCTAGTTTGGTTTTTGTTGCTGTGGTCAACACTGTGACCAAAAACAACATGGAGAGAAAAGGATCTATTTGGCTTACAGGTTACAGCCCATTATCTGAAGAAGTCAGGGAAACAGAAATAAGCAGAGACACAGAGAGATGCTGTGTATCAGCTTGCTTGTGCCTTTGTTTTTACCTCCCAAATCCATCTACCCAGAGAAGGCCTTGCTGACAGTGGTCTGGACCCTCCCACCTCAGGTTGTCATTTAGAAAATGCCCCACAGACATGCCCACAGGCCAAGGTGATGGAGGCAATTCCTCACCTGAGGCTCTCTCTTCCCAGTGTATCAACCTGACAAGTGAAGCAAACAGTAACAGAAGGTATATAATAAAAGACATTTGTGGGGCTGGAGAGACAGCTCGGTGGGTAAAGTGCTGGCTGTGAGAGCACCGGCACTGAGTTCAGCACCTACAAGAGCTGGGTGTGCTGGTACACACTGTAACCCCATGTTGGGGAGGCAGAGACAGAGGATCTGTGGGGCTTGCGGGGCAGTTAGTCTAGGTCATCTGGTACACTTCAGGTTCAGTGAGGGACCCTGTCTCAAAAACAAACTATAGAAACCATCCCTGAAAGTACAGTCTTGAGCCTGTCTCAAAAAAAAAGAAGGTAGAGAATGGCAAAGGAAGGCAACAGACAATAACTCTGACCTCTAAGCGCACACATGTGCAAACACCATAGGTGTGCACACATACAGACACACACACACACAGTCATGCACACACACACACACACACACACAGTCATGCACACACACACACACACAGTCATACACACACACACAGTTATGCACACACACACACACAGTCATACACACACACACACACACAGTCAGTCATACACACACACACACACAGTCATGCACACACACACACACCACAGTCATACACACACACACACAGTCATCACACACACACACACACACAGTCATACATACACACACACAGTCATGCACACACACACACACACAGTCATACACACACATACACACACACACACAGTCATGCACACACACACACAGTCATGCACACACACACACACAGTCATGCGCGCGCGCGCACACACACACACACACAGTCATAAACACACACACATACATACAGTCATGCACACACACACACACACAGTCATGCACACACACACACACAGTCATGCACACACACACACACAGTCATGCACACACACACACACAGTCATGCACACACACACACACAGTCATGCACACACACACACACACACAGTCATGCACACACACACACACAGTCATGCACACACACACACACACAGTCATGCACACACACACAGTCATGCACACACACACACACAGTCATGCACACACACACACACAGTCATGCACACACACACACACACACATGCACACACACACACAGTCATACACACACATACACACACACACACACACAGTCATGCACACACACACACACACACAGTCATGCGCACACACACACACACACACACAGTCATGCACACACACACAGTCATGCACACACACACACACACAGTCATGCACACACACACACACACACACACACAGTCATGCACACACACACACACACACACACACACACACACACACACACATATTTAAAGGATGAGAACTGATACTGTGACTACTTGTCCAAGCTGCTGAAGGATTTGGCCTCATGTTTCGGAGCTTCATGAAGAGCGGCCCACACAGGCCTGCCAGTCAGGGCCCACACTGTCCTCCCTCTGTCATCTTATCTAAATGACTTTCCTGATTGTGACATTTTGAGATTATTTTTATTTTTCAAATATGTTCAACTTGGAGTTAACTTAGAATTGAAAACAGTTTTTGGAAAGTACCTAGACAGCCCAATTCACTTTATTTTTTTCTGTCTGTGCCTGTGTCAGCTCCTCCCACATCACCACAAGTCATTAGGGTCCAGCACACAGCTGCAATTGTCTCCTTGAACCAGTTAAAAAGAGGCAAGCATCAAAGTTGCAAGCCAGGGCAGGGATGTAGTGACAGCTTAGTGACTTGTGACATGAAAGAACTGATTCGCCTCTAACAGTTGGAAGTGTCTAGTGAATCCTGCTCAGATGTCCCTGAATACTTAGTGCTTATTCTAGAACTGAGAGTGTGGCTCCTTGGCCTTTTGGCTAAGATCCAGCGTAGAACTGAAGGTAAAGCTACACAATTTCGAAACCAGTGTGGAAGGAAGGGAGAGATCCCAACTGACATGGAAGCCACCTCGGAAGGAGCAGGAGTGACAGGATAATGGGAGGTTCAGGCTTGGGAGTGCCCCGTTTGAGACTCTGCTTTGACCTCTATCCAGGTGCAGACGCTTGACACACAGTTGATTTGTGCGTGTGGGGACTGGGGGCGGGGGCAGGCTAAGTGCACAGTGGTGACGTCGGTGGCACACTGGTGCGCTGTAAAGTCGTGAGAGGGGATGGATCGTGTGGTGAAGAGGAAAGGCCTGAATCTCAAGATCCTGCAGTAGTCAGTGACCAGGGAAATGGGTGGGAGCCATTCAGTAAGAGATGGCGGGGCCAGGCATCATTATCTCCCTTACTACTGTGGCCTGTTGGAGGATATTTGTTCACTGTATGAAAATGTATTGCTGTTGTAAGACCCCGGAAAGCTCAGGTCTCCAGGATCTCAGCCCTGGACCTCGGCCACCCCAATCACCATGCGGAGTCGAAAGCTTGCTGCAAACTGCACGAGGCTTTATTGTTGTTTAATGAGCTAACCCCATGTTAGCTCGGGCCTTCCATCCACCCGCCATGGCGGATGGCTAGAAAAGACAGCTCGAAGGGGCTGCATAGAGATCTTGTAGGGCAGCATAAGGGGAGTGTCTAGGGGTACGCACAGACTCAGGATTGGTGTGCCTCCAGGCTTGGAGGGCCTGCCCTGTGTTGATTGGTCAACTGGTTGTTATGGCCCATAGGCCCTCCCAGGGTGGTTGCTATGCTCTCTGCGTCATTGCTGTGCGCTTGTCCGTAAAGCACACCAAGGGTCGTAAAGCATAGTGCCACCAGCTAACTTCTGATTGGTTCCTTGCCATGAGGCAGACATCTGACCTCTTAGTGACCAAGGCAAGGTCAGGGCAAGCATGTGTTCAGCTGTTATGGCTGCCGAAATGGGGAGCTGGTCCCTTCACTGTGATTGGTATAATAAAGAGCTAAATAGCCAATACCTAGGAGGGGGGGTATAGGTGGGACTTCAGGGCAGAGAAAGAACTCTAGGAAGAAGAAAGCCAAGTTGCCAGTCAGATGGAGACAGAGCAGAATGGATAGAGTAAAGATAACTGAGCCACATAAAAGAATGTACTTAAAAGATATGGATGGATTAATTTAAGTTATAAGAACTAGTTAGGGCCGGGCGTTGGTGGTGCACGCCTTTAATCCCAGCACTCGGGAGGCAGAGGCAGGCAGATCTCTGTGAGTTGGAGGCCAGCCTGGTCTCCAGAGCGAGCACCAGGATAGGCTCCAAAGCTACACAGAGAAACCCTATCTTGAAAAACCAAAAAAAAAAAAAAAAAAAAAAAAAGAACTAGTTAGGTGTAGAGGAAGGAAACTGTACACAGAATATGGACATAGATGGTTGGTTTATTAAGGGGAAATCACTTACACAAGGAACCGACGACCCAGATTGGTGTTCGAATCTCAGCAGCTCTCTGAGACCTGACCTGAACCTGGCCAAAGAGCCAAGTGCCCCTCTCCCCCATCTGTGGCCACGCCTAAATGGGCGTGGTCAGCGACACAGGTGCATTGAGGTCTCTCCCTACAATTAGGAACAAGCAAACCTAAGCTAAGGCCAAGCTTTCATAATGAATAAGTCTCCATGCCGTTTTATGTGAGCTGGCACCCCAAAGACAAATCCATTCCCAGTGGCTAGACACCTAACAAGAGCAAACTAAAGGAGGGAGGGTTTCTTTTGGCCCCTGGTTTGAGGACACCACCTGTCATGGTGGGGAAGGCACAGCAGCAGGCACGCGAGGCAGCTGGTCACGTTACATCTGCCCTCAGGAAGCAAAGGATGGCTGCTGAGGCTTGGCTACCATATTCAAAGTGGAGCCTCCCTCCTCAGTTAACCTCTCTGGAAACACCGGCACAGACACCCTCAGAGGCGTCTCCTAGGTGACTCCAAGCCCAGTCTAGCTGACAGAGAAGACGAAGCACCACACCAGATGAGGGGAGAGGCTTTCCAGGAGAAAGGCCACTGTGGAGAATCAGCAGACCACAGAGAATGCCCACTGGCCTTGCCACTGGTTTTGCCAAGAGCAGAGATAGAAAAGAGGAGAGTTACTAACTGGAGGGCTCCAAAGAGGGATGAAAGCCCACTGAGTGGCAGCAGCGAACACCGCCATTTGCTTAGGGCTCGTCTTTTGTTCTCTAGAGGGGAATGTGTGGTGCAGAGACAGTTAGCCGCCTGAGACAGAAGCAATGATCAGCATCATAGCTACGTACTGATGGCAGTGCCGGGGACAGCAGGAACATAGAGGACAAGGACATCTTACCTTCTCTTTATAGAGATGAAGACCCTGGGAGGTGACTGAGTCTCTAAGGCACTTGATGCTCTCAGTTTCATCCCCAGAACCCAGATCAAAAAAAGCCAAGCACAGTGGTGTGCATTTTCAGTCCCAGCACCGAGGAAGGGAAGACAGGTGAAATCCTGGGGCTTGCAGCCAGCCAGCCTCGCTGAATCAGCAAGATCCAGGCCAGTGAGAGACCTTGCCTGCACCCATGTGAACATGCACACACACAAAGACAAACACACACACACACACACACACACACACACACACACACACACACAAAATGAAGACAAGGAAGGCAGTCAGCAGATGTTAGGATGGTGTTGGCCAAGTTCACGATGCAGGACACTACTCCTGCTCCTAGGCCCAGTAGTCTCTAAATGTGCACAGCAGGGCTCTGGCTTTGCCCATAAATGGCCACAGACTCGTGAGTCGCTGCTAGCCCTGCCACCAGAGACAAGCTGCCACAGAGGGACAATAAAGTGAAATGGCCTTCATTAATCAGTATGCAGGATTAGATATGGATGGCTGAAGCCTTGCCAGTGAGCTGCAACTAGGGCAGCTGACCAGGGAGAATCAGGCGGCCCTTAAGCAAAGGCATGCCTCTGAGGGCTTCCAGGAAGCCTATCTCAGTGACTGCGCAGGTTAGATAGGCAGTCTGGCTCACAGAGGCTACCAAAGCCACAAAGCAGAGCAACAGTCTACAATCTACACACACCAGAAAGGAACAACAGCACACAATCTACACACCATGAAGCAACAACAGTCCATAATCTACACACGCCAGAAAGCACTAACAGTCCACAGTCTACACACCAGAAAGCAACAACAGTCTACAATCTAAACACACCAGAAGGCAGTAACAGTCTACAATCTGCACATTCCAGAAGGCAACAACAGTCTACGATTTACACACACCAGAAGGCAACAACAGTCTACGATCTACATACACCAGAAGGCATGAGAGGGAGCACAAAGATCTCTCACTTTTATGGCTCACAGCTGAGTAGACTGCACATTAGCCCAGTGTAGCCAGTGTCTGTGAAAATGGACAGTTTCTCCCTTCCTGGAACCACACTCCTTCACATCAAGGGCTGGATGCAAGTTTCCCCAGCCAGTGATTCTGGCTTAGCCTTCAAGCTTGCTCTGCTCAACAGAATGTAGAAGTGATATAGTGTGGGACACCAACTTAGGCCTCAAGATGCTGTGGGCTCTCAACTTGTACCCTCAGACCCCTACTGGGTTGCCATGGCAACAAGCATAGGCTGGTCTGGATTAGGATTCAATTCCAGCCTTCCCTGTGACCATCTAGCTTCTGGCCCATTTCCAGACCTCTCTGATGACCTAGGCTTCTTGCCCACAGATGCAGTGAAAGCTAAAGAAAGTGAGCCCTGAGAAGTACCTGGTGTAAGTGGCCAGGGCCACATTTCAGAGGATTAACGTTGTTTCAGTGGCCATTTCCTTCTCTTGGCATCCTTGAGTGCCCCCCCCCCCACATCTACACTGTCTATAACTGAGAAATTCCAGCACATCCACTGTTCCTAAGCTAAGATTGCAGCCGTTGTTACAGTTGGAATGTTATCACAGGACCCAAGGCCCTGGTGTTTTCTGACACTTGAACATCTTCTGTTGAAGCTCCATCCTTATTATCCAGTAATAGCCAGTTAAAACTTTTTGCAAAGATTAAATATGTATAAAAGGGAGTTCTGCATCCTCAGGAGATTTCCACAGGCCTGTGTGGCAAGATGACTGGAGGCTTCCCTTTCCTCTTTCCATGGAGAGCAGCGCCCTCTGTGGGTGCCCTGCTGCAATTGCAGGGCAGCCCCTGGAAACAGGAACACAAATGTGCTCAGCAAAGTGGAAGGAAGGAAGGAAAACAGGGGGAACAGGGAAGGAAAGGAGGACAAACAGGAAAAGGAGATTGAGGAAGAGGCAGGGGGACGGAGGAAGAGAAGCGGAGATGAGTTAGAGAGAAGGCAGGGAGAGGAGAAACATGGAGGAGAAGGAAGCAGAGGGGGTAGAGAAGAGACAGAATACAGGAGGATAGAAGGAAAGAGACAGGAGGAAGTAGGGAGAGTGTCTATCCAAGACAAAACCCCTCCCTGTGCATCAGCAGCTGACCTCTCTTTACTCCTCAGTGTGAAGGTAGAGTGCTGGGCCGTGACATCCTGGAAGCCCCTGAGCTAGCACAGAAGGGGCTGTTGTCCGAGATGTTTCAGAGGCCCCCTTGTGTAAGGGGCAGGAAGTGGCCATTGCCGTTCTACTTTGAGGGTCTCCGCTGTTCACTAGCTCATTCTCTCCCTTAGCAGCTCTGCGTGGGGCTTGGGTTCTTTGGCCTTTGTCGATGGTCTTGCCGATGTGCCTTGGCCTTGGTGCCATCTCAGGTACCCAACTTCCAGATGACAGTTGCTTCTTCTTGATCTTTATCAAAATGGTTTCAGCTCTCATCTTCCATCTGACGTTCGCATCTGGAACATTGTCAGTCTATGTCTCTGTAACCCCCTCCTAGGTTCTGCTGAACTCCAGTCTTTACACACACACACACCCCAGCCTACTGGGTCATGGTGTACTTCTGTAAATCACAGCTACTTGGGAGGCTGAGGCTGAAGGCAAATTCAAGTATGGCAACTTAATGACTATCTCAAAATTAAGTGAGAAAGGGAAGGACTGGAGATGTAGCTCAGTGACCATGCTTGGCATGTGTGAGGCCTTGGGTCCAATCTCAGTACAACAAAGCAAGGCTCACACAGTTATCATCACGTGGCTCGTGTCTGGAGTTGTAATGGATCTCACTGCACATAGCTGATATGGACACGGTGCAAACCTTCTAGAGGACATTCTTCTCACACCTGGACAGACTGCCAGCCTCTGAATTGATCCTCTTGACCCTCATTTTGATGGTTTGAAGAGGGCAGAGAAGGAAAGGTGTTGATGTCCCATGGCCCCCATATGTAATAACTCTTTCTGCCAGCTGCCTGGGTTCTGCTGCTGCTTTACGGTCCCCAAATAACACACAGAGTCTTATATTAGTTACAATGCTGCTGGACAATGACTAAGATTTCTTATTTGCTAGCTCAGTCTTAATTATCAAACATAACTACTAATCTATTTATTTTTATGCAGACTTATCTTACTGAGGATGCTGGACTTACTCGTCTCTCTTCCTGGGATCACATGGTGACTCTCTCCCTTTCCTACATTTCCCAGAATCCTCCTCCTCTTCTAGTTCCGCCTAACTTGCTTCCCTATTGGCCAACAGTGCTTTATCTATCAACCAATAAGACAAACATACACACAGAAGGACCTCCCCCATCACACCCATACTCTGGCAACATCTCCAAGGATGTACAAGGTTCTCAGACTGTACAAGATGGTGTTTTGTTTTAAGATTCTAAGTATTTCCTCTTGGCTGTGATAGGAATCAGGGCAGGCCCAGGTGATCTGGGTAGTAGCCCACAAGCAGACTGAGCCATGGAGATCCTGCAGGTGTCACTCCACCTGCAGGACCAGTCCTTTCACAAGCTCCAGCAGGTCCTAGATGGGTACATGTTAGGGTGGGCCAACCCAAGGCCTGGCTGTGGGCCTGGGTGGTAGCTAAGCTGGTCACACCAGGTTACTTGGGCCACCCTCCTCAGGCAAGGGGACAGAGCCAGCTCCCCTATGCCCATGCCATGAGGGTTAGTTCTTCCTCTCCTGTGGTGAGGGGTAGGTAGAGGCATCTCTCTCTAGTGCAGGGGCCAGATCTCCCAGGAGGGTTAGGGCCAGCTCTCTTGCTACAGAGTCCAGAGAGAGGCAGGGCCAGCAAAGGGTAGGGATGGCTCAGCATGACACTCCGATTTTGTCACAAATGATTCCTATGGCTTCTTGAGGTGACAAAGGCCACCAGCATCAACACAGACCCCAGTTACAGCTGGACCATGGACCCAGACATGGGCCCAGACAGCACCCTGGCTTCAGACAGAAGCACTGGCCACTCAGATCAGGATGGCTCTGGCAGTGGCACTGTGTGTCCTCCCCCTACCCCACAACACCATCAAAGCTAAAGGTTGCCGCCTCAACCCCTGGCTTCCAAATGACCTTTGGTGGCTACACAGGCCTTGGACTTCAATACAGACCCAAGCCACAGTTGGTCCGCATACTCAGACATGGTCCTCAGAAGCAGCCAGGGTCTGGATGTCACCACTGCGCCAGGTCCCAGTGCAGGCCACTCAGATTGGCACAGCCCCAGGCTCAGTGTAGCCCTGCGACACCAACACGGACCCAGACCTCAGGCCTCCACATGGCCTTCGACAGCACCAGGACCCTTGGGCGTCGATAGAGATCCTGGCTGCAGTAAGGCCATGGCCCCTGCTGGTGCCCTGGCCTGGACACCACCATGGCAGTGAGTAGTATTATGTGCCACTCACATCTGTGTGGCCCTGGCTGTAGCATGGCCCTTGGTCATCAACATGGCCTTCAGTTGCCACAGGGGCCACATTGACTCAGGCCACGGCTGCTATAGGGCCACAGACACAGACAGCCCAGGTCTGGACAACACCAGGGCCCTGGATGGCAGCATAGGCCACCCAGACCAGTGTGGCTCCAGCGGTAACATGGCCCTTGGACATGAACAAAGCCACCCTGGGCTTTTGTGTGGCCTTTGGTGGTGACATGGGCCATGGACATTAACACAGACCCTGGCTGTTGGAGGGCCATGGACCCAGACATGGACCTGAGCAGCAGCTCAGGGTCAGACAACACCATGGCCCCAGGTGGCAGCATAGGCCACCCAGATCAGCATGGCTCCAGCATCAGCCTTTGTACACCTACAGGGCCACACGCTGTGGCCCAGACACTGGGCATCCTTGTGGCCTTTGGTGGCAACTTGGGCCATGGATGTCCATTCAGTCCCTGGCTGTGGCAGGACCACAGATCCAGACATGGCGCTTGGCATCAGACTAGGCACTGACATCACCATGGCCCTGGTGGCCTGCAGGCCTCCCTCCCACATCAGCCTGCTCCTCACGCTTTCATTTCTTCTGTTCTGCCTCTTCCTACTGCATAGGAACACTCTCTTTCTCTCCCACTTTTCCACCACGTATTTGCTTATCATAATGGGACCTACCTTTCCAAAGCTGCAAGTTGCTAGGCAGGTACATGGATGTTTTCCCACCATCCTGGCCTTTGGAGCATATGGGTGGCTAGCACCTTCCTGAGCAGAATTGCATGGGGGAGGGGGGCTTGTGGATTTCTTCCTTGAGGGCCCAGGCTGGCCAGGCTGGCCTTGAATTCAGTGATTCTCCTGCTTCTGCTTCCTGGGATTTTAGACACATGGCATCATGCTGGGCTGATTATATAGTGTGTGCACCTATAGCTATGCTCTTCCATCTTGTAACTGCTTCTGTCTGGTGTAATATTCATTTGACTCTAGGGAGGTCTTCAATGAGCCACCGGATTTCAAGAGTACCTTGCTATCAGCCCCATGTTTTTGTACTTCTTACTCAAGTTCTTTGCTGCATTTCTCGTCCATTAAGTGATGGGGGGACAACCTTCTGTATATGTTTCTCTTATTGGTTGATGAATAAAACACTGGCCAATGAGGCAGGAAGATAGGTGGGACTACACGAGGAGGATTCTGGGAAAGGTAGGCAGAGAGAGACCTGGAGAAATGCCATGTAGAGACCGGGAGGATAGGATGCGCCAGGTGTTCTCTGGTAAGATACGGCCATGTAAAAATACATAGATTAGTAGTTATGGGTTAATAATTATGACAGAGATAGCCAATAAGAAGCCCTAGCCCTCGGCCAACAATTTATAAATTAATATGAGTCTTTGTGTGCTTATCTGGGGCTGAAGTGGCTGGACAAGGAAACTCCAGCAACAGGAAAGACTTCCATACTAAATGCTCTACAGCTAAACTCCTAAAGCCTGGACACAGCGGCACTGTCCTGCAGTTTTACAGCTTTTACAGGTTATGCCAAAGTAACAAAGCCCAGTCTCAGGGACTTGTTCCTTCCTTCACATCCCTTGCCATTCCTTTCAAGATCCAGGCTGAAGTTGTGACCCAAACCTCAGTCCTGTAGCAGACCAAAGAGAAGGGCTGGACTATCCAGAGACTTGGATGTGACATGCGCACTGTCTGCTTGTGGCCAGCCTGAGGGTGGTGGGTGGGGAAAGGGACTCTGCCCATCTAAATGTAGATAACCATAACAAGGTATATAGTGGTAAAACCCAAAACAGAAGCGTGAAGAACTGGAGACCATCCCCAGTCCACTACAAACTGCAATGGCAGCCAGAGACACATTTCCTTCTTGGCCATCCCCAAAGTGATGGACACTCACCTGAACCTCCTGAAAGCCTGAAAGCCTTGTCTCAGGGCTGCATCGGATGTCATAGTCAGGATCTCATCATCTCTGTCAGATGTGTCTTGCCCACTCCTGATGGAGAGGTGGAAGAATGGGGACAGAGAGGAAACACACTACACATTCCTTCTTTAGAAGCTGCCCCATCTGGCAGAAGGGCAGACAGATGCCTTCCTGCTGTAGCAAGGTGAACAACTTCAAACCTTCTTGCAAGAATTTTTACTCATGCGTCTGTATGTGCACATATGCACTTGTGTGTGGTGCCAACAGAGACCGGAATGGGTGCTGGATCCCCGGAGCTGGAGATACAGGTGGCTGTGAGCTGCCCGATATGGGTGCTGGGAACCAAACTCCACTCCTCTCCAAAAGCAGCCAGTGCTCGCAGCCACTGAGTCGTCTCTCCAGCCCCATCAACTACCTGGAAAATGATAAGGCCATCTGCACATCAGGCTGCTTATTTTGTTAAAAAGTGTTAAAGAGTTTCATGTACAGTGAAACTCTGCATGCTTACCGAAAAAATAATTTTAAAACTTTAAATGCCTATATTGCTTGGCAAGTATCATCATCAAGTGTTCAAGACTGAGCTTTTCTAAAGAAAACCCAACTAAAGATGTTCCGAATTAAGGTGGACAGGTTCGAGTAGAAGCAATGTGGCTCAAGGCTAGAGGGGATGCCATTCCTCACCGCCACCGCCGCAGCTACCGCCGCCGCCGCCGCCACCGCCACCGCCACCGCCACGGTGTATGCTTTAGCTGTACTTACGTCACCTTCAGCCCTTCAAATCTTGGCAAAGCTACTAGAATGTGATGTCTAAAAAGGCACCGACACAGAATGCTCACTCAAGCATCTGGGCCTGAGCTGGGTCTGGATTGAACCCTGAGATAGATGACGGGTTTTCTCTGGGGTCTGGAGCTGATCCACAGCCATTATGAACTTTTGTTTATTAAGTACAGAGAATGGAGGACAAAGGGCCCGTCCACACCACCTGCGATGTCACCTGCGTCCTATAACACTCAGAGAAGTGAGCGCCATGCATGCCCCAACTTCTAAAGTTCTTACCTGGGTCCAAGGTGCTAGTATTGAGCACAACCAAAGACTGCTTCTCACCGGGCAGGCGGGATAAATAGCTGAGACAATGCTACTGTGAGTCATTGAGGAATGCAAACAACGTCTGCATATGAATTGCCATTCCTCTCTTGACTCCATGCTTAAAGCCCAGCTGACTGCTTCCCCAGGAGCTGGGAAACCATACCCTAGAACCAAAACCTGCTTAAAAGATTCTTTTTTTTAAGATTTGTTTTTGTGTATGAATGTTTTGTCTGCATATTTGTATGCGTACCATATATATACCTGGGACCCAAGGAGGTCAGAAGAGGGTGTCAGATCCCCTGGAACTAGCTGCGGATGGTTGCAAGCCACTAAGTGGGTGCTGGGCACTGAACCCACGTCCTCTGGGCAAAAGCAGAAAACACTCTTACCTGCTGAGCCATCTCTCCACCTCCTGACACCAGCTTTGAACATCACATTTTAAACAGTATTTGCAGACGTGACAGCACAGTAGCACTCATGAATTCACAAAGCCTGGGGCTACAAGCACAAGGCTTGCACAAGATCAAGCCTGTTGAGGGTTATTTGCCTTTAGTTATTAACAGAGACTGTTAATAAAGTTAACCTTGAATCAGGGGGGCAGAGCTAACAACTAGCTGATCTGAATTAGCCATAGAGATTCTGGAGGGTCCAGAATACAATATGATAAAGAGGCACAGAAAAGAGTAGGGAGGGACTTAGAAGATCTACTGGGCCTTTCCACCTGTAAGTGTGGAGAGAGACAGTCAGCTGGTCCTTCCTCCACCGATTTCTTGCTCTATCAGGCTTTTTACCCCAATATCTGACTCCTAACTTTTATTGGTAATAGAACAACATAAATAAGCACTTCCCAAGCATGGATGGGGGAGGGGCTGGGGAAGGGAGGCGGTTTGTTCCATGGCCCTGAACATGCAGGCAGCACTAAATGGACTCAGTGGGTGTTAAATTTGTAATTTTAAAAATAAAGAGTATGTGATGTGAGGAGGTGAAGGAACCGGCTTCCCTTTTGGCAGCCATAATGGTCGAACATGTGCTTCTATGACCTTGTCCTAGAAACCAGAAAGTCAGATGCCTGTCTCGTGACAAGGAACCAATCAGAAGTTAGCTGGTGGCGCTATGCTTTATGGCTCTGGGTGTGCTTTACGGACAAGCGCACAGCAATGACGTAGAGAGCATAGCAACCACCCTGGGAGGGCCTATGAGCCATAACAACCAGTTGACCAATCAACACAGGGCAAGCCCTCCAAGCCTGGAAGCACACCAATCGTGAGCCTGTGCGTACCCCTAGACACTCCCCTTACGCTGCCCTATAAGATCTTTTGGGAGACCCAAGGAGCCGTCTTTTTCTAGCCGTCCGCCATGGCGGGTGGGTGAAAGACCCGAGCTAACATGGGGTTAGCTCGTTAAATTACAATAAAGCCTCGTGCAGTTTGCAGCAAGCTCTCGAATCCGCCTGGTGATTGGGGTGACCGCGAACCTGGCCTGAGACCCCGATACTTGAGTTTTCGGGGGTCTAACAGAGGGAAAGGGGAAGAGAACAGGGAGGTGAAACATGCCATGTTCACTCATTTAAGAATCACCTATGGCTGCTCTGACTACAACGAAGGGATTATGAAGTTGCAACAGACATAAAAGCACCCAGGCTCTGGGACCAAATATGCTCACTAGCTGGCTCTATTTATAGGAAATTCTTGCCAACTGATATCAGACCTGAAGTTAACCTGTAAGCCCCACCTGCCCAAACCCAGGTAACTTCCTGGAATTCTGGGAGTTGGAGTTCTTGGGAAATTACAGTGGCCTATGGGTTTTGTCCATGTAAGCCCTGCCAACACGTGTCTCGAGGCCAGTGGTGAAAGTTTCCAGTGGTGGTCCTGACCAAATTCCATCTTGGTCAGTATCTAATATTTTAATAAAAGCTTGCTTAAATTCTGCCAAAATGATGGAACTGGTTTTCTGGTGAATTTCAGGATTAACACCAACCCCTGCTCTTTTATATTTGGGTATCTCCATGAATGGACTATGGAGAAATTACAAGAAGCTGTGCCGACTGCACAGAAGAGACCATCGCTTATACCCTGGAAAGAGCACAAAAAAGATAAGTCACATTACTATCAGAACCCTTCAGTGGGACACAATTGTGTCAATTTAAGTAAGTGGAGGGCAGGGGGAGCAGGGGTGTGAAGCCTGTCTTCTCTCTAAAGAATAATGAGCAAGTCAGTTGTAGGGGGTAGGTGGCCCCATGCCCTCCACAGCACTCATCATAGTGCAAGTGAAGGGACCAGCTCCCCTTTTGGCAGTCATAGCGGCTGAACACGTGCTTGTCTGACCTTGTCCTAGACACTAGAAAGTCAGATGCCTACCTCGTGACAAGGAACCAATCAGAAGTTAGCTGGTGTCGTTATGCTTATGGACAAGCGCATAGCAATGACACACAAAGCATAGCAACCACCCTGGGAGGGCCTATGGTCCATAACAACCAGTTGACCAATCAACACAGGGCAAGCCCTCCAAGCCTGGAGGTACACCAATCGTGAGCCTAGACACTCCCCTTATGCTGCCCTATAAGATCTCTCGGGAGGCCCTAGGAGCCGTCTTTTGCGAGCCATCCGCCATGGCGGGTGGGTGAAAGACCCGAGCTAACATGGGTTAGCTCGTTAAATTACAATAAAGCCTCATGCAGCTTGCAGCAAGCTCTCGAATCCGCCTGGTGATTGGGGTGACCGAGGTCGTGGCCTGGGACCCTGGATACCTGAGTTTTCCGGGTGTCTAACACAAGCACCCCCAACACGGTGAGCCAACTGGCTGGACAACTGAAGTTCAATCTGAGGCAGACACTCTATAGATCTGTGAGTCCGAGTACCTTGTTCCCCAGAACATGAAGGGTATGTGACCCCTTGTTAGGAGTTGCCACAGCGTGGTGTCCAGAAGCTTCTCTCTTGTGTAATGCTTCAGTGACCTCCAGTACCTGCAGAGCCCTCCTGTAACACACCAGGGGGGGCCCACAGCTTTCTCATTGCTCATACTAATGCTGAACACACACACACACACACGCACACGCACACGCACATGCACACACAAACGCACGCGCGCACACACACACGCACACCACACACACACACACACACACACACACACACACACACACACACCTTTCCTAGTGTCCCCTGGTTAGCTCACCCCACAGCCTCTCTACATTCACTTCACTGAAAAATGGATGCTTAACCAGCTTGAAGTGATCTCAACCTAAGACAAAGCACAATGAGAGATATTATATAGGAAATAAATTTTATTTATCTGATCCTCTGAGATGACATGGCCAACAGTCACAGGTCTGCATACAATAGGGCTATGTATTGACTATTTACAATTTACAGTAGTATTTTTTCCTCTGAAAAATAACATCAGTATAAAAGCTAGGTAAATATGAGGTGCTGCCATCTGGGATTCATCATAGCTTAAAGAATTAGGCTTTAGCAAATATTCAAAAAAATTAATCTGGGAAATAGTCCATTAAATCCTCTAATTTATCAGAAAAAATTTCACTAAGTTTCACCTCAAAATATATTGCACAAGTCTTTAAGAAGAAAAAAAAATCATCTAAAATAAATAAGGAAGACAGGCAGTTCTTTAGAAAGAGGGAAAGAACAAAAGAAAGGGACGCCGAGTGACCAGGCCAGGCCAGTCAGAACAGCCTCTAAACCACAGAAAACTTCCCAAGAAAAAAACACAAGGAAAAAGAACAAAACCATCACCATTTCTCCACCAACAACACCTGCTTCAAAAGCAGTGCATCTGTGGGCCGGGGTAAGACCCGTTTTCATGACAAAATGGCCTTTCTCCAAAAACAGCAAGCACGGACAGTTTGCCAAGCAGCAGTTGCCCAGACTCATTCTCCCCATTTCTTCAAGATGACGTTCGGAGCCATGACTGGAAAAAAAAAAAAAAAAGGAAATTAGGGTGAAATAAGAAAAACAAACAAACAAGCTTTTATAGTCAACCTATTGTGAGAATTGTTTGGTTTTTCAAGGTAAAATAAATTAACACTCTAAGGATAACAGTAAAAATGTAAAAGCATTTGAAATATCGATTCCTAATGGAATCTTCTAAAAAAAGAGTAATTTAGACTGATAGAGAAATCCCAGAGAGCAGTATTTAGGTGGGGATTTTGAATCTGAGACCCTGGGGAAGCCCACAGACACAGCTCTTCACACTGTGTGTGCTTCAGGGAAGGAGCTGCTTCCACTTTCCAGTGTGTAGACTTCCTGCAGCCTGCAATTCTCTCAGCAGGACATGCATGGCGGGGGGGGGGGGGGAGATAAATGGCATTGTGGTGTAAAAGGCTAAGCTTCACCCAAAATTCATTAAAACTTAAAAAATGCTGAGACACAAACCCGGAATCTTCCTAAGAGTTTCCCAGGTTAATTTAATATGCTGTTTACAATGTTAAGTATGGAGCCAAGGTGTCCACTGCTGTTCAGTGGAGGGAGGCCAAGGTGTCTTGAGTGTTCCTTTATAAAGCTAGCTCAACAATCACCCTGCCCAAGAACCTAATGGGGAGATGTGCAGATCCTGGTATGGCCACTCCTTTTCAGTTACTGCTTTGAAACCTTGGCTCAAACACCTCTAGAAAACAAAATTCAATTCAACAAAGTGGCACAACATCAATGTCACGAAAGCAAAATGACCAAGACCTCAGTTTAAAAGAGACCTCAGAACACACGACTACTCGATGCAATGGGTGTTCTTTGTGGAGCCTTTGCTCTTAAATATTTATGAAAGATTTCATTCAAAAATGGGAAAACTGTCCCCCATAGGAGGCCTCACCCCCCCCCAAGAGTGGATGGAGCGTGGGGTGGGGGCTGGTAGGGGATGGGAGGGCAGGAGGGAGAGGGAACTGGGATTGGTGTGTAAAATAAGATGGTTTTTAATTTAAATAAACATTAATTTAAAAATGGGAAAACTGAATGTTATGTATACTATCAGATAGTATTAGTATTATCCTAGTGTGATAATCATAGTGTGTAGGTTAATCCTCTTCTTAAAAATACATTTATTCACTGTGTCTGCAGCGTCAAATGCTTGCAAGCATGATGTTTACAGGTTACTGCCAGCGACACAGAGGGGAGAACTATGTGGAGAGAAACCAGGAATGAGAACAGGGAAGAGATTTCACAAAATGTTAGAAACTGGGAAGACATGGCAACGTGGGCATTCACTCAATTATTTTAGCAAAGCTTGGGTCTGAAATGTTTCAACTCAAAAGTTTAATGGACAAGCAATCACTGAACAGAAGTGCTGAGACACACCCTTCCAGTGTGAGAGGGGCTATCTGCAGCGCCGTGTGAGTGACACAATTCTACTTGACTTACTAGGTAGACAGCACACTCACAGCCATGCAAGTCTCATAAGCTTATTATTATGTTTTACTAAAAGACACCAGCATTGATTTTATTATCTGAAGTGAAAAGTTACTTTCAAATGTCATGAAGTTATCTGTAATCTTGTCTCCTTATGTTGCTCTCATCGGTGAACAGTTAATTCTATAGCTGTCTTTACCCTCAATAGGAGTCACAGTTTATGCTCAGAGACTTCCACTTGAAAGGTCTTACAAGTCTCCCTTTGAAAACTGTCTCCCAAAGATTACATGGCTAGATCCACTCTATTTAAACCCAATCTCTGACATCAGAAAAGAGGCCACTCAGCAAAATAAAGGTCATTTCTAGCCAGGCCTTATGGCATATGCCTGTAATCTCATTTTTAGGGAGGCTGAGGCAGGTAGATCCCAGCCAAGGCTACACAGAGAAACCCTGTGTAAAAGAAAAACACAAACCAACCAACAAACTAAACAGAGGTCATTAATGGCCAATGCCTGACCGCCCTACTGCCAGGAGACAAGCAGGATAACGGACTGGCTCCCTTTATGCCCATCCCACTCCCAGCAGCAACAAACCCTGTCTCTGTACCATCACTTATAGTAAGTGCTGTGAAAGGATTTCTGGAAGAGGGGATGGGGAGTCTGTGGGAAGGCCAGGGCCTGCCATTCTGAACAGAAGGGACAAGTGCTTCTGGCTGGCAGAAGATACTGTCTGTCCCCTGTCATACTTCTGTCAGCCTCTGCAGGTGATGCCACAAGCTGTCCCCCAGGCTTATCACAGCAATCTAATAAAACCATGTTCTGCACTGCCAGCCACTGTAATGGAGACAGGAATGAGACAGCTCTAGATAACCATGCAAGCAAATTAAATGACACAATATGAAAATCAAAAGGAGACTCAATGCTGGCAGTTTAAAAACAAAAACAAAAACCTTAAAAAGCAGAGGGGCTGCAGACATTCTCCACAGCTTAAGAGCACAGCATGGCTGCTCCTGGAGAGGACCCAGGTTCGGGTCCCAACACCTACATAGTGGCTCACAACCACCTTATAACTCCAGTTCCAAGGGATCTAATGCCCTCTTCTGGCCTCTGTGGTGCACATGCATGTAGACAAACACACAGACACATAAAATAAAAAAAATAAATAAACATTTTAAAAACCTTCTTTAAAAGATATGCCTCAGACTCTACACCTTTCATCCTGCTACATTTGTTCGTGGCTGACACAAACCATCATCATCATCAAGTATAACCAGGTCTTAGTCATGGTGATTTAACGTATTTGTGAAAATTACAGCCAAGCTCAAGGTATATGTGTCCCCTAAATGTTTAAGGCAATATTAAATCAGGCTAATGACATGCATACCATGTGAGGCTGGGAATCCTTAAATGTTGAAGACAGTAAGTCATGGGGAACATTTCAGAAAATTACATTTCACCGTAATAAAATGTTATCAGAAACAGCCATAGTCAATTAAGCGAGGCTGCCTAGGAGCATCTACAGAATACATGTGCTATCTTGCATCAAGCTGTGTGATCCTAGGATGCAATAAAACTGTGCTTATTTTAATCAACTTTATTAGTTTTCATTTTTTTAAAGCTATCATTCCAATTAGGCTTTGAAGTACCTTAGGTTCTGGATTGTAAAATATATCTCTTCACCTGATTTTGAAACACAGTATACATTGTACTTCATCACTTCACATTTAGAAATTTCTTTTCATTTCTCTATAATAATCTGTAGTAATTTCAAATGCCATTCTTGGTAGCCACCTATATATCTATATATAGTCTATTTAACAGAATCAACAGAAAGCAATTACATTAACCTGTTATCATAATCATGTTCATTAAAAAGAACAAAATAATCCCAGTGAAATGGTTAGTTGCATGCAATACCCATGATTTCAGTACCAAGATACAAGACACATGGCTCTCCACTCACCACACGCTTACTAAGCACAGACTCAGGGTATCAGAAGATGCCACTGCGAGGTGAAGGGAACTACAAAGCCAAGAGGAAAAGCTCATTGGGTTAGTTGTCAGACAAATAGTGCACAGGCTATATTGTGTATATGAAGTGGACAGAATTACAGACAGTATATGAGGGTTATCAGGCAAAGCATAAGGACTATGTAATGCTTCCCCCAGCCTAAGTTTTACTTTCAATTTCCATTTAAAAGTTTAAATGCTGAAAGATGCACTTCATGCTAAGAACGCATCCTAACTGCCAGGTAAATTAGAGGGGGTTATATTATAAAGTAATTTTTTCCATAATTCCTTTACAGCATAAATTAAAATTTGATTTACATAGTTTCAGTTTACCCCCACAAACTTTTGGAAGTTGATGAATTTGAAACATAGTATACCTGTATACTGAATTCTCACTCCTAAAAAGTATCCATTTTATCACTGAATAATTCCCTTATAATTCAACAGAACCTCAAGAAGGTTTGCAGGAATGATAAACCTTGTTGCAATTTCAATGTAAAGGAACTTCATCTCAGTTTATTTTTACTACAGCAAACCCTTTAAATAAATTCCATGCCCTCATTTCAGGTGACACCACCCATCATCATTAACTAGCTTTATGGTTTGCTTTGAAATGTAATATGACAACAAAGGCTGTTTACCAAACCTGAGTCTATTTTTGGTTAGTGTGACAAACTTCTGAAATATGTATATATTTAATACAGAGTTAGAAAAAAGGTAGCAAAATTAAGACATAAACTAGAAAAATGTTTTTCAATACACACGACATAGTAAGGTTAGTATTCTGCAGGAAAATTTGCAGAAGCACGTAAAATCTAGGTGTGTGGATATCTCCTGTCTATGCTTTTAAGAAGTGAAAATCAGTTAGTGATTCGAACAAAGAAAATGTAGTACAGCGATTCAATGTTTGAGTCTCCTGTTTTGTGGCCCTCCACGCCCTGCACTTGAGGGGCCTCTGCTTCCACCTCCTAAGTGCTGGGATTCATTCTCGGCATGATCCTGGCTGGTCACACTATTAGCAGAGATGATCTTGGCATGGGGCAAACAGTCTAGATGTTGAAGATTATGAAAGATTTTCTAAGTACTTTTTCTGAATTATCTGCAACGTATTTATTTATTTATTTATTTATTTGTTTGTTTGTTTGTTTATTTGGTTTTTCGAAACAGGGTTTCTCTGTGTAGCTTTGGAGCCTATCCTGGCACTTGCTCTGGAGACCAGGCTGGCCTCGAACTCAAAGAGATCCACCTGCCTCTGCCTCCCGAGTGCTGGGATTAAAGGCGTGTGGCACCAACGCCCAGCAGTTTGCAACTGATAGAGTCTTATTCTAACAATGTCAGTCAAAACTACTTTCTCAGTTAAATACACATTTACATATTCATAATTTTTCATTATGTGTCACTTTTATTTGAATTTGTTTTCCAACTCCACCTGGCATGCATGGAAGACTTCACCTAAAATGCTATTAAAGATAATTTATTAGCTTGGGAGGTTTAAAAAATTCTGACTCAAATGGAAGTGAGTGAGACCAACAACACAAGGAGGACTAATCCAGAACTAACTAAACATAAGGCCCAGGATGTGGCTTCCTGGTACAGGGCTCCAGCATGCGTGAGGCTCTTGAGGTGTGAGCCTCTAAAACCACAAAGCTCAGAGCGAGCAGGCAACATGGAGGATGTGTGAGAGCCGAGCACAAGCGAGTGAGTGAGGAAGAAAGCAAGCCCTCAGAGACCAAGGAGAGGAAACATTCTCCAGGGCAGTCACTGGGGGAACACAGTTATGTCTTCGGGGTCTGGGGCACTTCAGTGAGAAAAAATTCTCTTAGGAAAATGTAAAAAGAAGCTTCTTTATAACGAAAGAATCTCTTAGTCCCAATTTCAGTCAACGACAATATACTTCATTAGTGGAATTCTCTCAAAGATAGAGGAAATGATCCTGAGTCAGTCCACAAATACCAACAATCTTTTTAGACTGACAAACAAACAAACAAAAAAAGCCAATCAATTTGATTAATTTTCAGCTTATACTTTAGGATCCACTTCCTGCCCATACATTACTTCATGTTTCCTACCCATGGGTGATGTACAGGGAGGCCCTGCTTTCACTCACATGGGATTGGATGGAAGTCATCACTTACCCCCAATTCTATGTCCTTCAAAGCTTCCAGTTTCCTATATTCTCTGTAACAACTGCAGTAGTAGGTGGCTGCAGAGTGAATTTATTCAGCAAGCAAAGTGTCGAAAGACATGAGGCTTTGTTTAAAGCCTGGGCAGGTCAGCCTCAGGGGCAAAGGAAGATTAACTCAAGAACCAGCCCCAGGTTTATCCCTTTCTAGAATGAATACGGCTTTACTCAAGGATAAACATTCTTTGGTCTGCCTTGAGAGGGTTTTTTTTTTTTTTTTTTTTTTTTGGCTTTGGTATTGCTCACTCTCTGCCTTTATCTGCTGAACCATCTTACTGGCCTAAAAAATGACTAAATTCTTACACTCAATGCACATGGAAATACTTTAAATACAAGAAAGAACACCGTGCTGCTTCGAAGCTGTGCTCTGTGGAGCAAAAGGACCAAGTCTTCTTCATCCTTCCCATCAGCAGCTCAAGTTCTGGGAACTCTACACGATGCTACTGAGAAAGACCACTCTCTCCCTTCACAGTGCCCATCACATCTGGCTTAAACTTTCTTAATGTCCATCAACCACCACTTTTTAAGTTGTAGCACAAAAGACATTCAAAACAAATTCAATTTCTTTTATACGGGAAAAGGGCTCTGCACATGAGGCAGAATATAAAATCCCCCACACCTTCCTTCCGGAACTTACCATCAGCCGGGCATCTTCTCTTTCCAAAATTTTCTGAGCCTGATCATCAGGGAATTTCAAGACAGTGGTTATAACTTTTGCCATGGTCTAGAAGCGACAGGAAAGAGATCCTTAGACAGAAGGCAATGATGTCTCATACTGTCTGACATGTTCTGCCGAGGGATTCTTTAGTGCTCTCATGATGTGAAGGTGGTCAGTACAGGAAGGACTAGCATTTCAATTCAAGAGGGTTCCTTACAAGGTCTGCGTTTGAATTACTTTAGATGATGCATTTCTAGTAGCATGAAGCTGTAGAAAGACCTAACTCTTGGTCTTTTGTCTTAATAAGATGAAATTACATTATGAACTCACCTGAAAAGGCCTCATATTTGCAGTAACCTACAGCAATACATTGCCAAAACATATGCTCTGAATAGCAAGGATTCGAAGCCCCCAAGGTTCAGCTCTAACTGAATCACATCATGTATGTCACAAACATGGGCTACTGCGTGGACATGAACTTGCTTAGTAGTTACTTTTCAGGACATGCAGCACAGTGGCCTCACAGGAATTACATATTAAAAGAACACAATGTTTTGTTTGGTAGAACACACGATGAATCAAAACATTACACAAGGAGGTTTGCAAAACAAGATCATAAACTGTGCAGTTCAGAATAAATATACCATAAGTCAGACTGTCACCCCATAAGCTCCTGGAAACTCCTCAAAGGGTGAAACTCCCTACTGTGTATCAAGATGAGCTGTTGTGAGGAAGACAGAGAGGGAAGAAGATGTCACTTATGAAGGAAGAAGGACAAGGAGTTCAGTGCTTACATCAAGTCGGGTGGTGTGCTCTCCTAGGGATTCCTACAGTGCATGGTAGAGCATCCCAGGAAAGGGAAGAAGTGCTCATGGCTGCGGGTGCTCTGTGTGTGCTCTGCATGTAACCCTGAGTGTGTGGTGGCAGCGGTGGGGCTCTGGGGAAAGTGTAGGGAAAATGATCAGCATGGTGTTATCACCCCGAGGTTCTGGAGCTTTATTCATAAATAATCACTAGAAAAAAATCAATTATTTACAGACAGGAAAGACACCAACATTGTAAAACTATCATCTGTACAGCTGAGAGAAGACGTTATGAATTCTTAACAGCTTACTTCACTTAACACATCAACTGAGGCTGCTTTTGACTGTAACGCCCACGCACAATGACTTTAGTTTCAGATGTCTTTTTTGTCTTTGCCTCTGCTATTTTAATAACTTAAAGAAATCTGAAATGCCATTTAAAATAATCATGTTCACTGGGCGGTGGTGGCACATGCCTTTAATCCCAGCACTTGGAAGGCAGAGTGAGTTAGAGGCCAGCCTGGTCTACAGAGTGCCAGGACAGGTTCCAAAGCTACACAGAGAAACCCTGTCTCAAACAACAAACAAAAATCCCAAATCAAAAACAAACAAAAAAACCAACCACATTCTTGGAGGATTCCAAAGGCATCTGGCAACATCTCTCACTTAAGTCATATTAACTAGACTGAACACAAACTAGTATGCTAAGCTTCTGAGTATAGGGGTCAAGTATATGCATCATGAACTGGCCAAAAACAAACACAAAGTAGTAACTATTTCAGTGTTTTCTTTCTCTTTTTGTTAACAGAGAGACATCTTCCTGTGCCCCATGTATAAAAATCCCCCCCCCCCCGCCGGTCATGTATCAAAACTCTAAAATTCTACAATTCAGTTATATGGAACGTTTCCTTGATTTTAGTATCACACAAGCTATCAAAGTGTAATTCACTCTGAAATCACACACATGCAGGTGCAGACATGTCTATAAAGATACAACCATTATCTGTGACTCGTCTCCTCATACTTCTAGATAACACTAATTGGAAAATCTACCCCTAAATTCATCAGTGACCCAGAATCTATAACTGACAACCAATGAAGCCTCCAGCCTGCCAGAGAAGCTTTTACGGAGAAACTGGGCTCTTGTTGGACCTTGGAAAGAAATCAGACTGTCTGCTTTCCAAACCACATCCTCAGGCCCCAAGAAGTGAGAAGTTCAAATGAGTCAGCTGATTTATAAGCAAGCTCTTCAACCACTGTTTCTCAAGGATGCTCTTCAATAAAGCCCACAGAGCAAACGGGAAGGCAGACTGGATGTCAGTGTCAACAGCAGAGTGGAGGACCAAAGCTCACGAGGGAAAAGGGAACAAACATAGATTGAGCGTGCACAGGAGATGCTCTTAGTGGCTATAGCCAAGGACATATTCTGTCAGAACACCAAGGGCAGGCCAGTACAGATGCCTGAATACTAGCAGTTTCTCCTACTTTTATGATCTGAAGACACACACACACACACACACACACACACACACACACACACACACACACACACCACCATCACCACCGCCAACAACAACAAAAACTAGCCACATACTTCACTTTTTTTTTTAAACAACTTATTGTTTATGAAATTTTCATTGTAGCAGTATTTAGTGACATCCAAAGCATTTTTAAAGCTGGTATCTAATAGAACAAGACTGCCAGTCAGTTCTTATGTGAATACTGTCTGCATAGTGATTTAATGTGTGTGTTAAAAGGAGCCTCACATCAATTCACCAGGGAGGAACCATACCTTGGTCTCACGACCCATCATATATTCAAACAGCACTTTTCGCAAATATTCAAACTCAGTAGGTTCTCCGAAGAGTGAGACATCAGTGTGGTACAAATTGCCACCTGTCAAGAAGGGCAAAATCAAAATTACAAAAGCAAACCCAGCTAGCTTGTCACTCAGAAAACACATGCACTGGGACACAGGAAGGGAGCAGGAAGAGGCATTGTTTCCTACTGTTATTCACATATTCACACTGTCGACATCCCAGCTGCTTGGTAGATGCAAAAATAACAACTGTTCTATAACAATTTTATTTCCTGTATCCTTCTCTTACAAGACCACATGGCCAGTGTAAAAGCTCCTGAACAATGGATCTCTGCTAAATAGCATGCGGATGACTTCAGATACTCCAGTGACTAACATTACCACCCACATCTTAACAGCGATTTAGTATCTCAGACATTTCTAGTTTCCTTTTAAGCATTCCAATATTAAAGTACTCAGTTCAAATCAAATTTTAAAAATGTTTTGAAACATAAGATAAATAAAAATCTGAAAGTGTGCAAAGTTTCGGTGTCATCGCGATTTTCAAATATTTTTATGTGAACTGTGTGCAGTGGCAAAAGCCTGAAATCCCAACTACAGGGCTCAAGTAGACTATTAAGTATGTGAAGGAAGAAAACAGAAAGTGGAATAAGAAAGAATAATAAAGGCAGTGGATAAATGTATATCTATGCATAAAGGCATGATAAATGTATGTTACATCCATACATGGAAATGTCCTGAGCTCATTAATTTATATAATATATGCTCATAAAAATAAAATAAGACAAATAAGCAGGACATTTAACATCTCATGAAAAACAAAATGACAACCTAGCTTTAGAAGACATGGGACTATAAGGCACTCCATAAAGGAAGAAATACACACAGCTAGAACTAAGAAGGAACAAATAATATGATCTAACCATGCCCAACCCACTACTAAGAACAGGAACAAAATACCATGACAATGTTATATCAAATGCAGATCAGCCAAGAACAGAACGACCATGATACACATCATCAGTAGAGAGGCCACAGTGGTGCCCAATATACTTATCTCTATATTCTATAGAAAATCTTTCACATTAGACTATAGGAAACGTGTGCGAGTATGTACCAAACTAATGGAATAAAATAGACAATGTAGGCAACTCTCAGATTTACACTAAATGAAAGAAAGAAACAAATCATGTAAATTCCCCAACAGAGAAAACCCGAACAAAATGCTGCTGGAAACTTTAGACAGGGATGTTAAATATGAGGGCAGAAGGGCTCAGCATCATGAAGGTGCTGATTGTATTACTGGAGAAGTACACACAGGGGCTTCCATGGAACAGGAAATGCTTTATTTCTCCCTAGAGGAGGGGGAGCATTCAAACCTTAAAAGCGGCAGCATGGAGAAGGTCAGTGTGCACTGTCCATCAGACTTCTCGGGTTCTTCTCATCGTTTGCATGTGCTGATGTATGCAATGTGTACAGAACAATGTTTGACACTAGATAAGGGGCTAAGATATGAGGCTATAAGACACTTCATGAAACAAAGCAAGCCAGACACAGAATGACAAGTATTGTAGGATCTTGCTTTCATATAAAATCTACACAAGCTAGATCCAAAGAACAGGATAAGATAAGTCTCCATCAGCTGGGAGATGGGGAGTGGAGGTGTTCATTGTTCAAAGGAGACAGAACTTCAGTTTCACAGTAGAAACACTGTTATGCTGGGGTAATGACACACTGTATTACTGGAAACAAGCAGCATTCTCACTGTGTACTGGACTGAATGGAAACGTAACCCACACACTCAGATACTTGAATGTTTGTTTCCTAGTTGGTAGAACTATTTTGGGAAAAAGTAGGAGGTGTGGCCTTTTTTGGAGGTGGTGTGTCACTGGGGGAATGAGCTTTGAACTTTCAAAAACCACACCAAGTCCGGTGTCTGTCTCTCAGCTACTGCTCCAGCCCCAAGCCTGCCTGTCTGCCTGCTGCCATGATCCCAGACAGGATGGTCATGGACCCTAAAACTCTAAAACTGGAGCAAGTCCCCAGTTAAACACTTTACTTCATAAGCTCCCTTGGTCACAGTGACTCTGCACAGCAGAACAGCAACTAAGACACAGCACAACACGAGGTTAAGTATATGAGGGAGTATGTACCGATGAGCTCAACTTGCACATTCCACCATGAATATCTATTTTTATAAGCTTCATGTTGCAATGAGTACACATAATTTATACTTGTCAACTAAAAATGATTCAAGATAAAAATAAAAGAATATGAATTAACAAAAAAAAAAGTAAACTCATTCATAATCTACCAGTGAAAGATGCACACAGGTGGCATGGCAGAAGTCAGCTCACCTTTGAGAGGCGTCCCCACAGGTGGCGAACACACAGTCTTTTCATATCTTTTCAAACGGTCTTCTAAATTATGGACCTAAAGATAACATTCAAACCATACCATAAAATTAATATGTAAATCACATGTAAGAAAAAGAATAGTTACTTGATTCTTTTTTGTTTGTTTGTTTGTTTGTTTGGTGTTTCGAGACAGGGTTTCTCTGTGGCTTTGGAGGCTGTCCTGGAACTAGCTCTTGTAGACTAGGCTGGCCTGGAACTCACAGAGATCCTCCTGCCTCTGCCTCCCGAGTGCTGGGATTAAAGGCGTGCACCACCAACGCCCAGCCTGGATTCTTTTTAATGCTAAAGGAACAGTATATACAGATAAAATTAAAAGAAATAGTTTCTTTGGCAGAAACTAAAAGCATATGCAATGAAAGAAAAATACATAAATTGAATTTTATTAAGATAAAAACCTGTTTATATTAAAAGATTACATCAAAAATGTGAAAAGGCAAATTACAAAATGGGAGAAAATATTTGCAAACCACATACCTGATAAGGAATGTGCATCCAGAATATATAACAAGCCCTAAAACAACAACAAAAGAAAACACACCCCAGAACCGCAGGACATTAATAAATACTACAAAGGAGAGAGAGATACAAAAGGCCACAAAGATGATTAAAAGATGGCTGGTATCATTACCACTGGAGAAATGTAAATGAACACTACAATGAAGCTACTTCCTCCCTTCTTGGGTGACTATAAAAAACAATCTTGCTGAATAGGATATGAAAACGGAGTCCTTACAAAACCACTGCTGTGGCATGGAGCAGTTGCTCTATGGAAAACATGTGGCAGTTTCTCAAGAAGTTTTAATACAGACAGTAATTCCTCTCCCTCCTATACCTATGCCCAACGGAACTGCGAGTGTTCAAGCAAACAGTGGCACAGAAGTTCAGGCATGGACACCTTAGTGCCAGCACTCAGGGGGGAGGGCCTTTGTGCCAGCCTGATCTACATTCTGAGTTCCAGGACAGTCAGGGCTACACAGAGACACCCTGTCTCAAAAAAAGAAACAAAAATCAATCAATCAATCAATCAAAATAAAAAATGATGCAGAAATGTTCTTAATGGTACTAATTGCTATAGGCAAAGGTGGAAACAATCCAACGGTGTGTGTAAACTGGTGAGTGGCTGTATACTGTACTAGGTCAATACCAGGGGATATGATTCACACCTGGCTCACAGAAGAAAGTAGGTAGGAAAGGAGCTGGGCATGGCAACACACACCTCTTATCCCAGCCAGGGCTACACAGTGAAGGAATGACGTTCTTTCTCACAGACAACATAGATGGATAGAGAGAATATAAACTGTTCCACTTGTGAAGCTATCATCCTAAGCTGTGTACTGAATGAGCCCATCAGATGAAATGCCCAGAGCATGCAAATCCACAGAAAACAGAAATGGTTGCAAGAGGCTAGAGGGAGAGGGTGACAGGGAATGGTGGTGAAATAAGTATGAACTTTAAAGAGAAACAGAAAGTGTAAAATGATGAATTTATGTTATGTGAACTTTATCACAATAAAAATGATGAGTATAAAACTCACAATGCTGTGCCGAGTTTGAAGGTTTAAAGACATGTAAGCAGGGAGTGAGCTTGCGAACGTAAATGAGGAGCTTTACCACTGGGAAAGGAAAGTAAAGCAACACTTTAACTTGGTGACTGTCTCCATGAACTTAAAAAAAAAAAAATACAAAAAGTTTCATGCATACTCGATGTCGACTAACTCAATGTCTCAGCAATTTTCAGGACTTGGGTAAGTGTACTTGAAGAAAAACGAGAACGCTGGGACACTGAGTCCCCTCGCATGGTCGAGTGACACAGGCAGTGTTCTCTGGTTTGGGGACAGCGTCACTCAGCATCATGCCCTGCACATAAACACACTTGGCACGGGCTTGTGCTGCTCCTGGAGGGCACTGAACTGATGACAGGCACTGTCCATGGGGACTATGTGTACAAATCACATGACATTAATTCAACCATTGGGGAAAAAACATTAGAGTAACTTTTGTATTTTTCCTTTGACAAACCAGAAAAATAACTCCTTATTACATAAATTATTACAATAATATAAACACAAAAAATATTCAAAATGTTAAACACTAGAAAGAGTAGGATAAAATGTCCTAGTATGTGGCTAGAGAAATGACTCAGCGATTGTGAGCAGTAGCAGGCAGTAGCTCCTCTAGAGGACCCAGGTTCAATTTCTAGTGTCCACATGGCCACTCACAACTATACCTTGTTTCAGGGGATACGTGCCAACAGGCATGCACATCGTACACAGATACATGCGTACACGCAAAATACACATACACATAAGATAAATCTTAAAAAAACAAACAAATGTTCTAGTTTAAACACATGCAATCATAAATGTAAAGACTGCCTCAAAGAACTTGTGGACTTAGAATTAAAATATCCTGTTTAAGACTGAAAGAATTCTGCTGGGTAGTGGGGCAAATGCCTTTAACCCAGGACTTGGGATGCAGAGGCAGAGGCAGAGGCAGAGAGGCAGAGGCAGAGAGGCAGAGAGGCAGAGAGGCAGAGAGAGAGGCAGAGAGGCAGAGAGAGAGAGGCAGAGGACAGAGAGCAGAGAGAGAGGCAGAGAGAGCAGAGCAGAGGCAGAGGCAGAGGAGGCAGAGGCAGGCAGATGTCTGTGAGTTTGAGGCCAGCTTGGTCTACAAAGTGAGCTTTAGGCCAGCCAGGGCTACACAGAGAAACCCTGCTCCAAAAAAACAAAAAAAAAGGGGGGGAAATCCATGTACACATCAACAGAAGCTGCACTGGCCAGTACCTGCTCTCTCAACTCCTGCTCCTTCAACTTGGAATCACTGATCAGAGTGGTCTTCTGGGCTAGCTGTGTCTAAAAGAACAAAAGCCAGACTGAGATTAGTGTCTTTCATCAATTCCTAGACATGTTTCTACACTGCCTGCAAAAAACTTTCTTTGGAGAAACAGGAGCTTTACGTTTTAACTTGTTAAAAAGGAGGGGGTGGGGAGGAGCATGCTCCTAAAATGTACTAGCTTTAGGAAACTTCAATGAAGAACTAATCTTACCTGTAGCTCCATAATTGTTTCCTGGAGATGGAAAAGAAAAACAAAATCAAAAAATGTAAACAATAAAACCAACAAGTAGAGGAAACAATAAAACAGCAGGATGAAATGACAAGCAAGTACGAAGCCAGCTTCCCACCCTATGAAAGTCAGCAGGTTTGAAATAAAGCAATTTCAAGTCTGTTTCTGAACTGGTCTATTTTTGTTATATAAAATGTCCACATGCACACATCCATAGACAGAGGAGAGGACTGAAAGGCTGTGTCAGCTCCAGCAACAGGGGAGACAGATGTCACTGCCGCACACACTGGGTGCTTTATCCTTCAGGGTTACTGGACACAAGAATACGTGCGTGGACCACTTGGGTAACTTTGTGAGCAAGTAGGTCAGAGCTCTCAAAGTCCTTTAGGACTTTTCTAAGCACAACCCCCAAAGCTCATGCTAGGCTCTGATTACAAACAGTTTCTCATGGAGCTCTCGGCACAGTACATGTGACTGAGGACCATCTAGAATACAGAAGGAATGCTGCATCAATGGGCAATGCCACTGTTTGGGAGGCTGAGACTGCTTGAGCAGAAGATTCAGAATAGCCTGGGAAACACGCCAGACTACCGTGGCAAATAAAAAACCAAAAATCACAATACTGACAAGCACTGAACATGCCCAAGGAGAATCAGAAGACTATAAATCTGTTCACAGTTATTATTTTCTCCTTTTCTATTGCAACAAGGTAAAGAACTCGGCATTGATATCAATTTCACAATGCGTCAACACAACACTATGGTAGTCAAGATGCCAGGGGAAGCTCATGTTAGTAAAATACAAGTGTTTTCACAGAAGTAATATTTAATAGCAAGGATGCCCACAGCCATGACCACACTCTAAACAGACAGGCAGAACGGCATTAATGGCTGTCCTAAAAGGAACGAGACCTTTCCACCTGCTCACAGCTCGTACAGATGTATCTGGTTAGGTGTGAGGCTCAGCAAAGCCTTTTATAAAGGCTTTGTCTCTGCATTTGGGGAAGGAGACCCATGTAACTGTTGTTGTCGGTGACTGACACTCCGCACTAAGTCTTCTCCAAGGTGGAGTCACAGACGGTGTCCGTCCATTTCCCTGAGAGCCTCATGACAAACAATGCTGTGAAAAAGACCATCCTAGAGCAGGGATGGCTGCCAGAAAAAAATGTTCCAGTGTCTGGCTTCTCAATCTGGGACTCACATGCTTTGTGGGTCTACAGCACGACGAGCAGCCAAGGGGCATGTGGCTTATGTTTCATAGCATCAATTTTAATTAAAGACTGTGGTTATTTAAAAACTGCCAAAGATGCAGAGCCAGCTCTGTCATGCCAGTCACCTCACCGAATCTGCATCTGCGTCTGGTCCAGCAGTCAAGCCAAGATGAACTAGCACAGAACGACTAAAAAACCACCATGTTCGAGCAATACAACTAAGGATATAGTATAATTAGAAGACAGATTAAATATGTCCAGAAACTACTGGCAGTTGAATGCTGCTAGGGCAGGGAGTCACTCATTACCTTCAGTGGTGTAACCACTGATAAACGGTTACTCACACATCAATGGGCAGCTTCATACCCACAGCCACTGGGATGGCCCAGATTAAAATCAGGGTCACAAAACAAAATGACATGAAGTGGAAGGGGACTTGCCAGGAAGAAAAGGGAGGGCTTGTGGGAGCAGGAAGGGCTAAGAGGACGGGGAGGGGTAGGTGTGACAGAAATGTAGTATATTCAAGTATGTCATTGTCAAGGAATATATAATAAAAGAAAAAACTAAAAGAGCATTTTAAAAAAGAATTTATAGCCCCAAACACAAAAATCTCAGTATGTCCCATTTGCTGTGGACAGTTTCTGATATTGTCCCAAAGATGTGAGGCTCAGTCTGCTCTGCTACATTGCCTGTGGAAGCCCAGGAAGCACAGCAAGCAGGAAGTCTAGGATTTAAATTCCACTACAACACTTAACATGAGCTCTGAACATTCTGTTGACCTCTTTGGGTGTGAGTGTGCTGACTGAAAAAGAAAAGCATGAGGCCTTAAAGGGATTAAATGAGATGAGGGTGTGTCAATGGGCCAGGCAAACCCGGGAAATGGGGTGTTTTCAAGAACCACAAGAAGAAACTCAAAGTCCTCTCACATTGTCCTCCGCACTCTCCTCCTGGTCTAGTCTGTGCTCGTATTTCTTCTGTAGCTCCTCAAGCTGAGTCTGCAGGTCATTTACTTTTGAAGTCATTTCTTCTTCACGGGCCTTCAGAATGAAAATAGCAATGCGGTAATAACATGGAAACCATGCAGAGGGGGAGCAGTGTAGAACACTCAGCAGTCTGTGAGACACACAGAGCTGTTTTTCTTATCCCTCTGCTCTCATAGCCGGCTAGTCTTCAGGCTACTCACTCTTCCTAGGACGCCGTGGCGCCCCATTACTTGCCCTCCATCCATCACCAAGGTCACCAACCTGCTGCCATCCTCTCACCCTAGGTTGAACAGGTCTCAAGCATGAGGGTCTAACAGTGTCACAGGTCCTGTGCTTTAAGGTTTGGGTACTTTCTACAGTAGGTACCTACCTATATTCAGGAAATAAAGTAGTCTTTCACACAGCTGGCAACCCACTGATCACAAGAAGCTGTGGAATGCTCTGGTTTCATTTTCTCCACTAGCTATGTAGGGGCTGTGTAACTCGAGAGTTGGTCATTGAAGCTTGTCTACATTTCACCTGTCTCCACGTGGAGTTGGCAGTAAGTATCATAATACAACTAATCTAACATGTTGGTGACCAGTGCAATCATCTTCATTTTCCCAAAATATTGCAAAAATAAATAAACAAAAAATAGACTGAACTAGAAAAAAAAATCTTATAGGTGATTTTTGTCCCCATAGTCCTACTCAGAAATTCTAACACACAAGTTACCATCTGTTCTGTTCCAAGGACACTAAGCTCTCCTAGGTCATAAATCTTGCAAGAGCTTTGTGCTAAAGAACATTTAGAGCTAGAATATCAATCTGACTTGAGTAAAGAATATGAGTGTGTGCTGAATGAGACATAACAGGAAAACAACCACCAACAGGGTCATTTAACAGTCACCGCCTGTCAGAAACATGAGGGACACCATTCTCAACAACAGACAGATGGTTAGGCACAGACAACACAGAAAGTCTGATTTTAAATAGCACTTCTCACGAAGAAGGCTAATGGGAAACAAACCTGCATGACCCTGTTATATGCTGGCCAGAGCTCAGCTGTCTCCTCACTGAGACACACCCTGACCTAGCCCCTCCTCCAACACCATCAACCTGGAACTGGGCTATGACTGTCCTTGGTCACGGCTGACTTGAGTCTGCCACTGCACATCCCTATGGTTACCCATGTCAGTGTGGCAGAGGCTCCACAGCTACTTCCTCAGGCACATGGTGACATTCAGCTATGTCGACACGCCCTTCAATAGCTGCAAATTACTACCTAAGCTAAGACAAGCCAGCCTTCTAAGAATTGGAGAAGAATCCCTAACGAATCATCTCTAACAAAAAATAGTTCTGGATCTGGTTGATGACTCAGTAGTAGGGGACTGACAACAAGGTACCAGGTCCGATAAATCCCCAATTCATCAGAAAAGGGGAAAAAAAGAGGAAGAGAGGAGTGGAGAACTCTAATTTTCTTGATTATATTCTTTAAAAGCAACAAACAAGAATGAAAGTTTACACCATTCTCAAATATACACGTGAATGTGTTTAAGTTTTTCTAAATTAAAATTAAGCTTAAAACTTTTTAAAGATGCAGCACAAAGAGGTCACAATCATGAAGACTCAGGTTCATACTCATGCAAAAAGCCAGATTTGGTGGTACAAGCCTATACCTCCAATGCTAGTGGGAAGACCTTGGGGTTCAATCCACCACCGGAATTTCAGGTTCAGTGCATGACCACACCACAGAAAGCAAGATGGAGAGCAGCTGAGGAAGACACCTGACTCTGGCATCCCCACTGTCTTCACTGCTGTGAAGAGTTACCATGACCACAGCAAACTCTTAAAAGCATCTAACTGGGACTTTGCTCACAGTTAGTTTCACAGTCCGTCCGTTATCACCATGGCGGAAGCATGGCAACACACATGGCCCTGAGACAGCAGTGAGAGCCACACCCTGATCTCAGGCAGCAGGCAGAGATCCAGTGACTACACTTGGCTTGGGCTTTGAAACCTCAGAGCCCACTCCCAGTGACCTACCTTCTTCAACAAAGCCACACCTCCTTAGCCTACTCAAACATCCTCCAGGGATTAGACATTCAAACAGAGGAGTATCACATGAGGAGGTAAGGTGTGGCATGGCTTGCTCTTTCTCAGCATTTCCCTCTATATCTGACTCTGGCCTTTTATTATCTAGACTAATTTAGGCCTCCAATTACATAAGAGCCTTGGGGGACAATTCTCATTCAAACCACCACACTTATACACATGTATGACACGGGTGGTAACAAAGACCCAGAGCATGAGCAAAGTTAAATGAGTGAAGAACAGACTCAACCTGAGTCTAACTGAACAGACTTTGCTAGGAAAACGGAGTATCTCTGGGCACTTTCAGTATCATCAGACAGACACGTGGGGAGGGGAAGGAGACCCAGCAGCAAGGAGATCAGGAGGCGGGGTCACCCAGCAGACTGGATCAGAGGAGAGGCAGCACACAGTAGTAGCATCGGTAGAGACAAGAGGGACAAGAGCTAACTCGATGACAAAGTGCATCTTAAGAGTCCAGCGTATAGTAGATGCCATGCTGGGGATGTAAGCAGATCCCTAACTACAGAGACACACTTGTGTGAGGGGCTTAGGAACCTGTGATTCAGGAACAAGTTTCTCAACTCTTCAGATGTGGAAGATAAGAACATTATTCTAAAGGACAGCCAGCAATCCTGGCACTTGGAAGGCAGAAGCTGGGTGACCAAAAGTTCAAAGCCAGTTCAAGGTCAGCCTGGGCTACATGGGACCCTGTCTCAAAAAACCAAACCAAAACAAAACAAAACAAAAACACACACAACAAAAAGAAATGCTATCTATGATAGTAAGGGGAAAAATGAAATTCTTTGTGCTTAAACTGGCCATTAGCACACCACAGAACTATCAGAATTGAGAAAGTGCAGCAGTATACGGTCAATGTGACAGCAACTTTTCAGAAGGGAAAAGGGGGACGGAGTGAGGTGAAGAGGAGAAAGAAACAGCTTTTCTCTGATCCTCAGAGCCTGGAGTCTGCCCATCATGCTAACTTAACATGGAAGAGCTCACAAGGGTTGAGCCTGTTGATGCATACCATTAAAATAAAGCTCCCCTTCCTAAAAGCGTGGTGACTAGAAAATATGACTAAATGAGGCTGTCGTATGATTTACATTAAACATGCAAAGGCCATGCCAGCTGGCTGTGAGGCTAAGGAAGGAGCCTGGGAAAGAGTGCGCCTCCCTCCTGTCCACCCACACCACTGCCCCACAACTGCAGCTTGGAGTGTGTTTCCCAGTTCCCTTCGCACAGCTGCCAGAGCACTGTAGCTACCTGTCTTCCTGGCCCTCAGCCCTGCACCTACAGAGGTTCATCATGGTGAACAGTCTACTTTCTAATGACCTGTTGTAGGATATTTGTTCACACTGTGTGAAGATGTGTCACCGTAATTGGTGTAATAAAAAGCTAAACGGCCAAGAGCGAGGCAGGGGAGGTTAGGTGGGACTTCCAGGAAGATCGAGAAATTCAGGGGGAGTTGAGCACACAGAATGGGGGAGTGGTACAGAATCACATGGCAGAACATAGATTAATAGAAATAGATTAATTGAAGTTGTAAGAGCTAGTTGTGAACAAGCCTAAGCCAAAGCCAAGGTTTCATAATTAATTAGTCTCCCTGTCACTATTTGGGAGGCTGGTGGTCCCAGAAATAAAGTCAACAATGACCCATATATCCACATACAGAGAAGGAATCACAAAAAAGAGCTCGTTCCTTCCCTGAAGCTCCCAGCCTGATTACTCACAATCAATAGCTGTTACCTTTTTTTGTTTTTGTTTTTTGTTTCTTTTTGTTTTTTTGAGACAGGGTTTCTCTGTGGCTTTGGAGTCTGTCCTGGAACTAGCTCTTGTAGACCAGGCTGGTCTCGAACTCACAGAGATCCACCTGCCTCTGCCTCTGCCTCCCGAGTGCTGGGATTAAAGGCGAGCGCCACCACCGCCTGGCAGCTGTTACCTTCTTAAAGTTCCTTCCTTGGAAAGACATCTGTATTTATGAAATAGGCAAAGGTCATGATGACTCTCTACTCCAAAGTTCAATATATTGTGTTATGCAAACACTTAACTACACTAAGGCTGCCTTCCCTTCTGTACAAAAACAAAACAGAACAAAAGCACAATAGCAAATACCAGATGATAAAACTAAACTAGGTACATACCTCAGGTATACTAGGTACACTGCATGATCAAACATTCAATAAGGAGTCAAGATGTGACTGTATTTATTTATTTTTAAACAAGTTCTTATATAGCCCAGGCTGGCCTTGAACTCCCGATCCTAACTCAGCTTCTCAAGTGCTAGGATTACAGGCATGTATCACCAACACCTCAACAGATTTTTTAAAAAATGAATTTATTATTCATGTGTATGTGCCTACATAAGATTAGCTATATCGTATGCATGCAAGTGTCCATGAATTTATGTGTACTGGGAATGTGCAGGCCCATAGAGGAAAGAAGAAGGAACTAGATCCTGCGGAACTGAAGTTACAGTTAGCTGTGAGCCACCAGAGAGGTACTTGGACTAGAACCTGGATCCTCTGCAAGAGCAGTAAAATCTCTTAACTACTGAGCTATCTCTCCAGCCCCCTGGCTGGATTCTTAAAAACTTAACATAAATATACTTTGAAAGTACAAGAAAATCTACAAATACTTTTCAATTTTTCCAATGAGAATTAAAGCTTACAAATTACACAAACTTGACTGACATTCCATATTCTATAATTTAACTCAATTCAATTACATTTAAAATAATGATTACTACAATCTGTTCTAGCTCACATGTGTACTGCTTCACAGTCAGTTGAAGGCTATGGCTCTTCCAGAACAACAAATATTTCTTGGCGTATGATGAAGTAAGGCTTGGAGTAACTGCCTTACAGAGAATAATTGACATTGTTTTATATCTGAAAACATTCTTAGGGTCCAAATTTCTTACTAGCATTCATGGCTTATTTTATTCTGCTAATGCAGTGCCATTAGAGCAAGCACTTTCCAATACCCATCCACTAAGCACTTAGCTGACAAATTCCCTTCTTTCCCAGCCCACCCCCACCCTGGACCATCAAAACTCTGGAATGAGTGGAGAAGGAATGGGCTGGCTGGCCGTCCTGGGAAGACCCCATCTAAGCCTTAGACACTGTAACTGCTCTGGTTCCCAGACCTCAGCCATACCTCAAAGCCTCACTTTAGTCTAGTTTCTGTCAAAGGAAAAAAATGTCTCTACATCTGGGGCTGGAGAGGTGGCTCAGAGGTTAAGAGCACTGACTGCTCTTCCAGAGGTCCTGAATTCAATTCCCAGCAACCACATGGTGGCTCACAACCATCCGTTATGAGATCTGGTGCCCTCTTCTGGTGTGCAGATAGACATGGAGCAGAGTGTTGCATACATAATAAATAAATAAAAAAAAAAATCTTAAAAAAAAATATCTCTACATCTGAAATCAGCACTCCCATAAAACACAGACTATTTCAAAAGATAATTAAAGTAAGTACATCAAGGATCTCCTCGTATCTCCTGGCTGTTCTTTTCAGGTCATCGTCTTTCTCCGCAATCTTTCTGTGCAACTGTTGCGTCTCTTCCTGGTGGCTCTCCAGAAGCTCAGCTTCCACCTCCTGGGCCTTATCTAGCACAGGACAGGGGACACACATGAGAAAACACATCGTGACTGTTTATCTCTACTACAGGACAGGGGACACACAGGAGAAAACACATCGTGACTGTCAACATGCCAACAGCAGTAGGAATTCTCATTTCAAATCAATGTTCATGAAATTCAGCAGAAGGGGCATGGTGAGGTATGAGGCAGGTTTGAGAACTTCCTAGAGACCCTGGAAGAGCCCTTTCTTGGACACGGACCATTTTCCAATTTCCCTCTAGTTAACGGCACACCACACCTACCACAAGGGCAAAAACAGAACAGGCTGTGGACTGATGGGGGATGACCTTCTGTGTATATGTTTCTCTTATTGGTTGATGAATAAAACACTGTTTGGCCAATAGAGGCAGGAAGATAGGCAGGACTAGGAGACGAGAAGAGTTCTGGGAAAGGTAGTCAGAGGGACCGTGAAGAGACACCATGTAGCTGAATGGAGTAACAGGTCTGGGCATTTTCCAGTCAGGCAAGACCACATGGAAATACATAGATTTGTAGAAATGGGTTAATAATTAAGTTAGAGCTAGCCAATAAGAAGCCCTAGCCATCGGCCACAATTTTATAACTAATATAGCATCCGTGTGTTTCCATGGGGCTGAGAGGGCTGGTGGGACCGGGCGGGACAAGAAAACTCTAGCAACAGTGGACTCAGCCGAGGGTGGTCTCCTGCCAGGTTCAAAGCTGTACTCACGGATGGTCTCCTGAATGGTCCTTTCTAGTTCCTGCTCCTTCTGTGCCAGCTGGGTATTAAACTCCCTCATCAGCTGCTTCAGGATGGAAGTGTGTTTCAACTCAAGATCCTCTTGCTCCTGTCTGAGTAACAAGAGTGGACAGCGGTGACAGCTGCCTCCAAAGAGCAAGTTACAAAGAGGTTTCAAAGCAGTTTGCACAATGTGCTCTCACTGTTAGGGAGGCAATTTTGAGTGTGAGTGTGTCCAGGTAGAGAAAACTAGAGATACCGAAACCCTGACTACCTCCAGTGACTGACCCTGGGGCCGGGGGAGCGGCTCTTTCCCACTTTAAACTTCTTCACTACACATGAATGTTACTGTCACAGTGTTATGCTAAAGACAGCCAACAATGAGACCATTACTCAAGACAAGGCAGCCAGCAGCTGCGATCTTACCCGCAAGACAAGGTGTGTCCCCTTAATGAACATGGAATAACACTGCCTTCTGCCCCAAATTTTCATTTCTCCTTAGCATTTAACTTACTGGATCTATGCAACGCTTTGGGAAGATACACGTGTCTCCATTACAGACTGTGTGTGCGTGCGAGCACCCACCCACCCAGGTGGGAACAGCACTCACTTGAGCTTCTCCTCCGCTTCCTGCGTGCACTCTCTCTTCAGGATGTCCAGCTCCTGCTGGTGCTCCTTTCTCAGCACACGAAGATCTTTCTGGAGCCTAGCCACCTCCCTGCTCAGCTTCTGCTTCTCCCGCTCTGCCCCTGCTAACTTTAACTCCAGGTCATTACGCTGGGTGTCCATGTTATTCCCCAATTTCGGTTGGATCACCTGCAATTTGGAATTTTCCTCAGAACTATCTTCCAAAATTTCCACAGATTTATTTTTCCCATCCATTTCTTGCTGTGAGGCTTGCGATTTCTCGTATTTTAAGGTCAACGTCTCCAATTCAAGTCTATGTGAGTCCCTCTCTCTTACTAAGTCTGACTCCAGTTCTTTTACCTTCTGTTCCAGGGTCTGGCAGGTTCGCTCCTTTTCCTGGAGGGTTTTCTGGACACTGTCAACCACACTTGCCCAGTTTTGCTTCATTCCTGTATTGTTTTTACCAGTTTCTTCTTCCATGGGCTGGGATGCAATGAAGGAACAGTTCATCTTCTTTTCTTCGAGTTCTTCTTGAAGACGTCCTATCAAAATCTGATCGTCCAGTTGTTTGGCTTGGGTGTGGTCTAACTTCATGGAGAACTGCATTTCAGACAGAGAGAACTTCGACTCACCTGTGCCCTGCTCCAACCTGTGCAGCAGCTTCTCTTTTTCAACTAATCTTCTCTGTAGTGCGAGGATCCTTTCTTCACACGCCTTGTGCGTACAGCCTTGGGAATCTGCTGCTTCTTGTTCGGAAGATGCTGCCACATTTTGTATGGATCTGGACATAATCACTGTCTCCGATTGTAGAGAACTTTCTAGGTTTTTAAGTTTTTCTTCCAGGATGTGAATTTGCTTTTCTCTGTCTTGTAATTTTGCATTCAGCTCACTCAACTGGCTTTCTGTATCTTTTTCATACTGCTGTTTTTTCTCTTCCATCTGAGACAGTAACTGCTTCCTGATGGCAGCGATTTTTTGCTCCGCCTTCCTCTTCAGCTCCACTTTTGAGGCACTTTCTAACTCGAGCTTGTCCTCTAAAGCTTTTAACTCCCCGTCTCTGCTTTTCACACTTGAACTCACATGTTCTAGCTCTTTCTTCATAATTCCAAGTTCAGTCTCCAGGGAGGACACTTGCTTTTCTAGTCTCAGGACATTTTCCTCAGCCTCCCTAACCCTGTTGTCTTTCTCCTCTCCCAGCTCTTCAAAGTGTTGAAGTTTCTGAACCAGTTCATTCCGCTCAGTGTCCTTCTCTTGGTTGGAATTCTTAAGTATTTCATTTAGGGACTCAACTTCTTTCCTCTTGTGAGCAATGCAGTCCTCTAACTCAACAACCCGAGCCGCCTGCACCTTTAACTCGGCCTCTAAGTCCCGCTCCTTCGTCTCCATCTCGTTCTTCCTGTCTGCCACCTCAGCCTTTAAACACTCCAGTCTTTCATTCTGCTGATCAAGGTCTTCCTTCAGCAGCTGTATCTGCTCACCCTTTTCAGCAGCCTCCTTGGCTTTCACGTCAAGCTGTGTCTGCAAGTCTTTAATAGTGCTCTGGTACTGTGCGAATCTGGGCTGGGCTTTTTTCTTCCACTCGGAGAACTTGTTGGACCAATGATCTACCTGCTCAAGAGCAGACATTTTCTCCTTACTCAGAGTGTCGACTTTCAGAGACAGCTCTTGCAGCTGACCCTGCAGCTCCATTTGTCGCTCCTCATGCTGCTTGCTCAGTGACGACATGGCTGCTGCTTTGTCACTTAGGCTGACGCTGTTCTCCAGCTGAGCACTGAGATCACTGAGCTGTGTGCGAAGGCTGTCAATCTCAGCCGTCTTCTCCGAAAGCTCTCCTCTCAGTAGTGTAACAGCATTGATGTTCTCTGATAACTCTTTCTTCAACTGTGTGATGCAAGACTCCTTTTCAGAGGCCGCCTGCTGCTGCTGGCCTCCTTCCTTCTGCAAGGCTTCCTTTTCTGTGACGAGACCCTCGATATCAGCCTTCATGGCCTTAATCTGGTTTTCTTTTTCTTCCAGCTGATGGGTGACCTGTTGAACAGAGCTCTTGAGTGTGTGTTGCTCTTCTGTCAGCTGTTTAAGCTGTGCTTCTAATTCAGAGACCTGGCCTGTTTTCATGAGCAGTGCCTCCCTAACTGTGGCGGTGTGCTGCCGGCAGCGCGAAAGCCTAGAGAGAATGGCATCTGTTTTGTCACCGCTGACGCTGAGCAGTTCATTTGTTTTAGCTTCTAACAAAGCTTTGGTTTTCTCACAGCGACTGTCTAACTGAGATGCGAGTTCCCCAAGCAGGGTTTTGAGGGTCAAGCTTTTGTCCTCTAGGCTCTTCCTACTGCTGTCCTGAGCAGCCCTGCAGCTGCGGAGCTCCTCCTCTGCAGCCTGCACCTTGCTCAGAAGCTCAGAGACCCTGAGCCTCCCCCTCTCACTCAGCACTTTCAGGTCCGCCAGCTCCTTCTCCAGAGAAGCCTTCTCCTTCAGAGAACAACCCAGATCCATCTCCAGCTTTTCAACTTGTGATTGCAACTGCGCCTCCTTCTGAGAAAGTGAGCCGATGTGGGCAGACTTCTGCTCTAGCTGTTCCTGCAGACGTGTGAGCACCGCACCCTGCTTAGCAGCCGCCTCCTTCAGCCCCACAGCTGCCTTGCTCACCTCCTCTTTTTCAGACTCCAGTGTGAGCAGCTTCTGCTTCAGCTCTGTCAGCTCTTGTTCCTTCTCCTCTACGCGCCGCTCATGCTGGTCCCGCAATTCTTCAGCCTGATGACTGAGTCTCTTTTCCCAGCACTCTGTGACGTCATCAAGTTTTCGCTGGTGAGCTTTGGTCAGGCTTTCAATCTGCTGCTTTTGGTTGGCCTCCAGTCTTGACACGGTGTCGCTGATCCCCGCTGAGTTGGCCTGTGCCATTTCCAGGATTTGGGCATTGAACTGTTTCTCTTTCTGACTGAGCTCTAGGACGGTATTTTCAAGCTCTTTCTTAAGTTTGGCTTCCTGATCCAACAACTTTTTCTTTGTTTCTTGCATTTCTTTTGCTTTCTGCTTAATTTTTTCCACCCTTTTTTCCTGATTTTTAAATTTGGTTTCATATTCCTCATGCAAAATACTAATACTTTCTTCTTTGGAAGACAATTTCTGTTTGAGGGCCTCGATTTCTTCTCGCATTTGTAAAATGACATTTTCCTTTTCCATCAGGATTTGCCTTGTCTCCTCCTTCTCCATGTGACTGTCCTTGAGCTGTGACTCGTGAAGCTGGGCTAACGATCTGCCTTTCTCCTCCAGCTCACGCTTCTGCTCCTCAAGCTGCTGTGCCTGTGCTCTCCGAGTGTCTAGTTCCATACACATGTGCTTTTCTTGTGTTTCCAGGTCAGCTACCTGCTTGGTAAGAAGGTTCTTCTCTGTTTCCAGATCCAACACCTTCTGCCGCATTTGGGCCAGCTGCTCCTCATACAGGCCCATCTGCTCATGTGTGGTGCTCTGTTGTGAGTGTAGGAGGTCCAGCTTAGCCAAGGCCTGCTGCAGCTCCCCAGCAGACTTGTGAAGATGAGCTTCAAGATCGTCTATTCGAGCCTGCTGCTCTTTCAGGTGTTCGTCTCTCTCCTTCAGGAGAAGCCCCAGCTGGTTGAGTTCATCTTTCAGGGTCTTCTCGGTTCTCTGGACAGTTATTTCTTGTTCCTTACTCATGCTGTCGACCTCGTGCTGGTGGTGCCGCCTCTGCTCCTCCAGCTCGGCCTCTAAAGCCTGCTTCATTTTCTCTGCATCACCCCTCAAAACAGAAAGCTCCTCAGCGAGCTGCTCACGGGCTTTCAGTGCTTCTGCCAGCTCCGAAGATAGTGATTCCAGCTCTGTCTGCTTCACGTCCAACTTCTCCAAGGTCTTTTCATTCATGTCTCGTATGTGGGCCTGGAAAAGACTCTCCTTCTCCTTTAGTAAGGCGTCTTTATCTTGTTCATACTTCTTTCTCAGCTGCTCCACTGCAGTCTGATGCTGCTGTGTGAGACCCTGGAGTCTCTCAGCCCACAGGCTGTCCTGCTGCTGCTGGAGACGCTCCAGCTCTGCCCTGTGCTTCTCAGTCATGGCTGTGAGCTCTTTACTGTGCTTATTCTTCTCAGCTTCCAGATGAACAGCTAAATGCTCTGACTGAGTTTTGCTTTCTTGTAAGCTTTTTTCCAAGGAGGTTTCCAATTCAAGTATTCTCTGTTGATGAAAACGGGTGCACATAAGAAAGGGCAGACAATACACCGTGCTCAGTCACAAACGGAATCACGAACTCAAACTCAGTTCTGTGTTTGCTCTATATACTTGGGTAACCATTTCAACTATCTCTATTTTCAAAAATATTCTAATGGGAAAATAAAAAAAGAAATCACAAAACAAATAATAATGGCAGTGAGCTTGGTAGGATGATTGGCCTCCATACTCCATGCTTTTAGGTTACAATAACATTTTATTGCTTTCATAATGTAACTTTGAAGGAAAAAGTATCTCATTTTTCTATTCCCAAAGGCATAGACTGTAAAACTTAAAATTTTTATTGTGTGTGTGTGAAAGCAACGGGGGTGGGGGGTGGGGGGGGTAGGCACCAGCTATGAAGGCCAGAGATCTTTGGGGATTCGTTCTCTTCCTCTACTATGGGTTCAAGATATGGCTGAAATGGCCAGGCTATGTAGCAAACACTTTGCCCTGAGCCATCTCACTTGCCTAGCATGTTTTTTCTTTTTTTTTAAAGACACTTCTTAAACATATTTTGCCAAAGGTTTCTGTTATCTCACAAAGTATTAACCTTCACTCTGAACATCAGAGCTGGGAATGTCCTAAGAAACTGACAAGCCCAATGTCTCGGTGGCTGGCAAAGAAAGTGGGATGCAACGCACTTCCAAACAAGCGAGTGCTTCAGTGTCGTGGTGCCCACCAGCTGCACACATGCCTGAGGCGTGGGTAAAGGGAATCGAAGAAGGCTGACAATGTGGAAGACTGCGACTGTTGACTACATAGTGGAGGACCTAAATGCCGTCAGCACCTCTACTGTGGCAGCACGCCTCTACCACTGAGGAGAGGCCAGAGACCGTAAAACCATGCAGACACACACAAACGCTTCACTCCAGAACCACTATGAAAAATGGGTAAGGTTTTAACTGTGACAAAGGTAGAGCATGGATTATATTTAGGACACACTGTATGATGAACCCAGACAAGTAGGAAGGTGTCAGAATATATGCCTGCTGACAAAGTGAGGCCACTTCCTAGTGACCAAGGGTGGATAAGCAGTAGAGTAGAGGGAGACATTGCAGAGTCCTTGTGCTAAGAGGCAGAGTCAAGACCTGCCAGAAACATGGGGAGCTGGGAGCAAACCAAGGACAATGTGGCAAAGAGAATCCAAAGCCCAAAAGTATTCCCATGAACACTTCTCATTAAAGATGAAGAGCATGTGTACATAAACCCAACCCCACAAGCCAGAAGCTTATCAGAGCCTGATGCTGACTGGATAGAGCAGTCTCCATAGACACATGCATCCCCAGCTCCAGGGACAGTCCTCACAGATACACACATCCCCAGCTCCGGGGACAGTTCCCACAGAAACACAAACTCCCAATTCTGGGGACAGTCCCCACAGACACATGCCTTCCCAGCTCCAGGGACAGTCCCCAGAGACACACACATCCCCCATCTCTGGGGACAGTCCCTATAGACACACACACTCCCAATTCTGGGGACAGTTCCCACAGACACAGGCATCCCCAGCACTGGAGCCCAAATAGCACGTGAACTCACAGTTCGGTAAACCTCTGCTTCTCGCCCAAGTTCCTGGAGTTTATTTTCACTCTCTGAAAGGATTGCTTTTTTCTGCAGCTCTAACTCTTCTAGAGCCAAGGAATCTTGCTGCTCTTTTTCTTGGATGAGCTTCAAATATTCTGATTGACTTTTTTCCTGTGCCAAAAACAATTAATATCATCTCAATCCGACATAAATCTTCGGCATTCCCAAAGTCCTTCAGTGGAATCATGCTTTCCATTTGATCTGCACCCATCCCTGTGAGATAAGCAACAACATCTCAATGCAGGACCCAGGCTCTGAGCCCTTCCAGTGTAGCCAGCTCTGAAAATTTTCAGTTTAGTACAGGAACATCCACGGCAAAGGCTAAGAGCACTTTCAACATTAAATTAGCACACTGAACTGTAATTTCTTGATTGCACTCCAACTTCTAAGTGTGCTTATCTATACTGTTGTTTAAAGAGTGAGTGTGGATACACAATATTATACATCACTATACCATGGTGACACACAGGTTTTTACAAAATTATTTCTATAATTATACTACAGAATTGACTAATAAGATAGAATTATCTACAACCTCAACTTCAGCATTTTTAAGTATACTTTATAGAGGAAATGTTAAAGTCTGTTGAGTTAAGAAGGGTTTAAACCTGTGTGTGTGTGTGTGTGTGTGTGTGTGTGTGTGTGTGTGTGTGTGTGTGTGTGTTTGCGCGCTCTCGCGCACCTGTTTGGATGTCTTTCTTCCTCTACTGGAAACAGAGCTGAGCGTGTCACTTCCTAGAAGATAGACAGCACTGGTGCCAGCGTTCAAAAGCCACAGCAGGCCCTTTTAGCACTATTCCCAGATTCATTTATGTACCACTGTGTTCTTTAATTTCCATGCCCCTATTTTTATTTTATGCTGTCCTGATATATATTATCTTAATTTCTTTCTGGAGCAATTTTTTTTTTCTTTCCTTTTTGTTTTTTTTTGCCATTGGGTTTCTCTAGCCCTAGCTGTCCTAGAACTCACTCTGTAGACCAGGCTGGCCTCGAGCTCAGAGATCCACCTGCCTCTGCCTCCCAAGTGCTGGGAATAAAGGCGTGCACTAAATGCCTATTTCCCCTCCAGAGATTAGAAAATTTGTCATCTCAGTAAGAATCAATGCTGCTAGAAATGCTGAGAAACTTGGACAATCAGGGAGGGAGGGAGGGAGGGAGGGAGGGAGGGAGGGAGGGAGGGAGGGTTATAACTCCAGACAGTGCTCCCAATCCTGCACTGAACATGTTTAAAAACCACACACATTACTTTATGAATGATAGTTTCAGGTATTTTCTGGATAATTTCATATCAAAACAAACCACATTTTGGCATTATACTTTTTATGGTGGCTCAAATAAAAGGTTTTTACAAGTGAGGAAAATTACTTTTTATTTTAAATATTCAAATCACATTTTCAGCAAAAATCTGAATCTTTGCTTTTTTGACTATTATTTTATTCATTAGGTAGTTTGCTATTTTCACTTTTTAAACATCAGATGAATTCAAAGTTTTGCTCTTAAGCTTCAATTCAGAATAACCTGTGGGAGCCCATCAATGCAGCCAGTATGCTGGGCTTTGAGACAACTGACCATCTTTTCCTTTCCTCCCTCTAATTATTGCCTACGGCTAGGATGGAAAGGGGCAGGCAAACAAACCGACTGATGACAGCTGGGCACCTCAGAAATTGAATTTCATACACACTAAGCCAACCAGCCCTTTCTGCTTGCCTCCTATCCTCACACACACAGAGGTCGGAGGTCGGGGCTGCTGGACCCCACGTCACCTGAGTGCAGGGCAGCTTTGTGGTTACCTCTGACAAAACAGCACTTACAAGAGCTATTTTCATCTGCTCATGCAGCTCCCTCTCTCGGGTCTGGAGCTTTCTGGCCAGTTCCTGCTCTCTGCTGGCCAGCTCCTCTGCATGCAGCCTCTGAAGTTCAGCAAGTTGTTCTTCTGAGGTCTTCTGAAAACAAGCCAGAAGATAATGAAAACACCCAGAAAAGCCATGCCACTCTACAACCAAGTCACCCTGCCCTGAAACTAAGCATGCTAGTAACTTAAGGAAACATAAGAACACACTCCAAAGTCAGAGGAGTAAAAAGAAAGCCCATAAAAGAGACTGAGGGTTACATGGGGCCCTATGGGGCTGAGGCTGCACTTCCATACAGTGAATGCCCTGCTGGTCAGGGAAGAGCAGAGGGGACGGGAGGCAGGCAGGAGACAAGAACGCTGCACTCGGAACAGAGGCTTCACTGTGGTCAGGCTGCACCTAGCTTTCTAGGAAGGCATTATTTATTAAAGAGTTACTGGCTTTGCTCTTTCTTGAAAAGAAAAACTCAACTTCATAAAACTACCAAATTCCCCCATATAAATCTAGAAAGTTAATGTAATCAAACACCAAAAGAATGATGGAGACTGCTCAGGAGACAAAGATTTACATGTTAGAATAGTCAACACTGAGCACTGCCCCCAGCACTACCACCAACAGAAGAGGCGGCGAGGGGAGGCTACCAGGCAGAGGGTGATTGCTCAGACACAGTGAATACCACAGTGCCGCAGCAGTGCGAAGCACCCAGCACCAAAAAAAAAAAAAAAAAAAAAAAAAAAGAGGACACATGCTCAACATCTGGCACACTTATTACACAAAAGAGATAACAGCATGTCAGGGGCAAAGGGCACATTACTCCACACATGGTTTGGAGTAGGATGGGAGTCCCTGGGAGCATATTATTAAATACATGATTTAGAGACTGCCAGCAGTGCCCTGGGAAAAACTAAATTGGATTTCAACCTTATTCCTCATACCAAATATATTTCAGTCAGAACAAAGATGCAACCACAAACAAATCAAAGTATCCAAATGTCAAAAGAAAACAACAGAATTGGAAAAAACAACAGAAACCATAAAACATGGTGACTCACATCTATAAGCCTAGCATTTGGGAGGCTGAGGCAGGATAGATAGGGGCTAGCCTGGGCTACATGGTGAATCCTGTAATTAATTAATTACAATGTAATTAATTAAAACCCAAAATAAAAATACACAAAAAAACAGTGGTCTCAGAATTGGGCATGTGTGTACTTTGCTTTTTGTCATGACTGGACTGAACTAGGGCCCTGCATGTGCCAGGCATGTACCCTGCCACTGACCTCTGTCCCCAGTCCCCCATGTGTGGGTTTTGTTGTTGTTGTCGTTGTTGTTGTTTCTGTTTTGTTTTTTCGAGACAGGGTTTCTCTGTGGCTTTGGAGTCTGTCCTGGAACTCACTCTTGTAGACTAGGCTGGCCTTGAACTCACTGAGATTTGCCTGCCTCTGCCTCTGGAGTGCTGGGATTAAAGGCGTGCACCACCAACGCCCAACAGCCCCCCATGTGTTTTACAACAGAGCTGAAGGCAGACCCTGAGATGGCTCAGCACTTGCAGCCAAACTTATAATGCTAGTCTGAGTCCTGGATCCAAGTAGTGTAAGGAGAGAACCAATTCCCTCAAGATGTCCTCTAACCTACATGCACAAACAGCAAATAAACAAACAAATGCGTGAATGAGTGTAATTAAAATTAAACACAACAAAATCTAGGAGGCAGTTAAAGCATAAGACTAGTAATCTTAAATACCAAGAAAAGAAAACTTCCTATTCAACAGAAAAAGAGTATTTGAATAAGTTCCTTATAGCCACAGGGCTCCAGCTCCCACTATCAGTAAAGAGCTGCTACAAACAAATAATAAAGACAACGAACTGCTCAACCCAATATAAGAACAAGTGCAGGGTTTGATCAGGCAGCTGCCTGATCAAAGTGGAAAAACTATACACTTCTTTTCAGCAGGAAACACTCATCATGCTGGCAAGACTTCTGCACATAAGAACGACAACGACAATGCCTCTTCTTTCCCTCTAAACTCAGAGTAAAAGGGAAGCAGACGATCTTTGTGAATGAGGGGGACTTCCAACACATGGCTGTAAAAGTCTACACTGTCCGTCACAGGGCTTGGAGCAAGCAGGCCAATAGTTAAAAATACATACAATTTTTTTCTGGAGAAAAAGTGGATTCACTTTAAGGAATCTACCACAAAGGAATATATAGGAGAGCCAATACGTATAACGCTAGTATATGTAGCATGAGCAGTAGAAAACCCTGGAAATCCAATACCATCAGCAGGACACAGACTCAAGCATGAAAACGTTATACAAGGGAATCTGGAGCAGTCTTTAAGATAAACGGCACCATGACCAGCTAGCCATATGTACAGTTCTGACACTAAAGGCACCAAAAAACAGAAACCAAATGTAGGGACCATCTCTGTAAGCATATTTAAAATGAAACTTGTTCTTTCTGGAAAAACTAGAAGGCGGGTGGATACCCAGTGTTGTGTATGCTGGGTAAGCCCTCACTGTCTGCTTTTTACCCTTCGTTCTAAGTGTGTACTCAATGTGCATGTGGAGGGCCATGTCCAGTGCCTTCCTCAATTGCTCTACACCCTACTTTTTGACACAGCTGGGCTGTCTAGGCACCTCCCCAGCCTCTACCTATCTTTGCTTTCCCAGCCTTAGGGTTACAGGCATGCACAGCTACATGCAAGGCTTTCTCCTTGGGGGCTGGGATGCAAACAAAGGGCTCATATCTGCATAACAAAAACTTTACTGCGCCATCACCCCAGCCTCATCTTTTGACTTCTGTCATATAGTCATGTCATTATCTTCAAACTCATTCACAGATTATTACTGTTGTTAGAGTCCACACTAACACTTATCATATCGCATGGCCAGTTAAAAATGAAAATATATTGCAATTCCTCCAAGAATCTCATGCTGAGCCAGCCAGAGGGTTGTCTGCGAAAGAGATTTACACTAAGACAGACTGACCCACAGGAGAAACTGAGGCTGAGACAGTCAATGCTGCATAGGGCTACATGAGCAGTGCTGGCTCTATCTAAGCCTAAACCCCAGATGGACTAGGTGGGTGGTCACCAAATCTCTTTGTTCCTCTTCCCAATGAGGCAACATTCAATAGCCTCCCCTTTTTTTGCTTTTCCATATTAATATATATATAGTGAGACAGTTTGGGCCAAGGCCATGTATATCCAATAATGGACCATACATAACTGATACTTTTCGAGATGTTTTTATGGCCCCACAGAAAGAAGTAAATGTGTGAAAATTAGTTTTCCACCCTCTGAATCCATGTGCACAATATATTTACATAGTAACTCCTCTGCACTAATAAGGAAAAGGCCAGACCCTTCCAGGTCATCTGTAAAATACTTGCTACAGCACTTAAGTAACCATAACCAAACACCAAGAACAGAAACAATGAATTGATACATGAATAGGATACAATGGAGAAATAACCAGTGAAAGCAAGGCTGAGATGAAGAGGAAGGATGAGATGGACTGGGTGAGGACCAGGCACTGCACGAACATGTTTACCTGGCTGGAAAAACTGGAAGCTCTTTCTTTTTCTTGTGCATTTGCATGGAGTGTGGGGTGTGGCTGCCCACATGCACACATGTGGAGGCCAGAGTCTTCCTCTCTTATTCTATAACTTACTGCCTTTGAGACAGGGTCTCTCATTGAATCAGAAACTTAAAGTCTGCAGTTTACAGCTATGCTGGCTGGCTGGCTGGCTGGCTGGCCCACCCGCCCTCAGGATCTGCCTGCCAGTCTACAACCACGCCCAGGTTTTCGCCTGGAAGCTGGTGACTCTGATTCACACTCTGGCCTCATGCTTGCACAGCAAGCACTCTCACCGACTGGTCAGCTCAGTCTCAGACTCCTTATTCATAAAAGACAACTTCATAAGCTGGGAAGTGGTGGCGCACGCCTTTAGTCCCAACACACACTCAGGAGGATCTCTGTGCGTTCGAGGCCAGCCTAGTCTACAAAGCAAGTTCCAGTACAGAACTATACAGAGAAATCCTGTCTCAAAAAAAAAAAAAAACAAAGAAAAAAACAGAACTCCACAACTTTATAGACCTGAAAGATGGCTCAGCAGGTAAAGGCACCTGGCCCTAAGCTTGATGACCTGAATTCTATCTGCAGAACCCACACGGTAGAAGGAAAGAACAACTCTGAAGCTGTACTGACCTCCACACACATGCTGTGGGACTTATTCATACACACATAAATGCAATGATCCTTTTAAGTTCTAAAAGGACAACTCTATATAAAAATTACTCACTTTGAAAATACCTACATGTTTTTAAGAGTAAGGAGGACATTAATAACTATCTTGTCAGGGGCTGGGACTGTATAGCTCAGTGAGTGGTAAACAAGTGTTTATCATAATCCTCACCAGTGCATAAAAACCCAATAAACCAGTAATTACCCTTGAAAACATTTAAATACCCAGCCTTAGTCACATGTTCCTAAGTCCTGAGTTCTGAAGGTATGCACTGAAGTGGCTGAGCAATTTACCTTCATGGAGGGAGCCTCAGGGAAGGCAGCCAGTAAGGAACAGCACAGCTGGAGAGGGGCAAGGCTCTGAAGGACCCAGAGACCTGTCTAAGAAGGAAGCTCCCTACCAAAGTGCTCTTCACTGTATCCTGAACATCACTAAGTGCCCAGGGTCTACAATACAAACTGACTTTCTTACAATCAAAGCTTTGGAGAAAAAAAACATGGACTGAAGCCATTGTGATCCAAGTCACTCTTACTTTCATCATGTTGACGGCCTCCTGTCTCACCCGACTCAGTTCCTGCTGAAGACGGAGACGCTCCTCCTCGCTTGCTCTCTCAACAGCCTTTATCTGTTCGTCCATCTCTGCCTTCATCCTTCTCTGTGCTTCTTCAGTTTTTTGGGCTGTACTCAAGGCTTTTTCAAGTTCCTCAAAAGCTATAATGAAAATAGCGAAAAACAAGTTTCTCAAGAAATCTTATCACTGAGCTCGAGCATCTCACAGTCACTTTACAAATCTAAGGGCAGCTATAGCAGGACAGGTTGGAAGACGCATTGCTGTTCTAAGTCAAGAGATACATCTGAGCTGTTCAACAAAGCTTTCACCGAGTGTCCCATCAGAAAATCCACGTTTTGTTCTTCATGAGTTCTGGATTAGAAAGCTAGGGCTGCTTCTATGAGCCTGAGCTCAGACTTTGGAAATGTATTAAATCAATAACATTTCCCTGCTCTCCCCACCAAGTATGCTATGGCTAACAAGTTCAAGAACAGGTCAGACCATTACTCTGTACAACTTTAGTTACGTTCTGTTTGCTCTACAGTTCTTAGTTTCTCTGTCATCAACAAGTGGGTAACCCCATTGTGTACTCACTAGGACTTTCTCGTTTTTTGTTTTTGAGTCAGGGTCTCACTATGTAGCCCGGCTGGATTCGAACTTGCAATCCTCCTGCTTCCTCTTCCTGAGTGCTGGGGTTACAGGCATGTGCCACTATGCCTGGCTCACTAGGACATTTTTAAGAATGGAAAAACAATTCTTTGGCAAATCTTATTTTCAGACTTTTTAACCATAATATAAAAGAGCAGGGGTTTTGTTTCTTCTTAAAAACATTTACTGGGTGAATCACGAATTTAAACAATGTACTTCTGAAATGAAACGCATGACATGCCTAAGTTTCCAACTAGGGCTGCTTCTAGCTGACTAGAAAGAGAACTACCTAATACAATGGCATACAGAAGGCTCTACCAACAGCTCATGGGTAAGGTAAGTTCAGGCCCTGTAGACATAATCACCTTTAAGTCTCTAAGGGAACAGAATCGTTCATTCAGCATCCAAACCAAGGCATACAATGGGTTCAATGGCTAGCTAACTTGGTACCAAAGTGTGTGTGTGTGTGTGTGTGTGTGTGTGTGTGTGTGTGTGTACCTGTAGACATATGTGTGTGAATACATGTGCATGTGTGTATGTATGTGCAGATCCATATACACATTATGAACAAATACCCTATGAAAATCCTATTATTATTGTCCTAGATTGTTCTCTTTAGGCCTTAAAGAAGTCCAGAGACTTCCCGCTACACACTCAATGGTCAAGAAGGATTTCCAATTCCATCAAGAAACAGTCCATAGGAGACAGTTCACCAACACATGTAGTGTACCTTGGATAAGTAAGTTGTTTTAGGAATTTGGGGGCTTCATCTTAAGGTATCATACTACAAAGGCCTTTTATTGACCCCAGGTTGGTTGTTGACAATGGTTTAGATATAGGAACTATTTACCTGAGCACAAACACCTATTCTAAAGCAGTTTCTCAATAGTAAATAGCATTAGGTACAGAGGGGGTTATGTATGACTCAACTCTGGAAGCACAGGTCAGTGCTCAACAACATTAAAAAGTTAATATTTCTGACAACTAATAAGTCTTTGGTACAAAATGCAAATCTACCCAAATTATTCATCTTGCACACTTAACACTATAAAACTGAGGCTCAAATAACCTCTGTATTTCAAAGGAAGAAGAAATTGGCTGAAGCTGGGCAATAGTAGCGCAGCCTTTAATCCCAGCACTCGGGAGGCAGAGGCAGGTGGATCTCTGTGAGTTTGAGGCCAGCCTGGTCTACAGAGTGAGTTCCAGGACAGCCAGGGCTACACAGTGAAACCCTATCATGAACCCCCCCCCCCTAAAAAAAAGGAAAAAATAAAAGAAATTGGCTGCAATCATTTTTCAAGAGTCTTAGTCTAATTATACATTTGCCTGGAAACACCAGGGTAATTCTTAAGACATGAAGATGCTGAAAAGTAAAATACTTAAAAACAGTATCATTGCTTTATTTAGCTATGTTTTTACTATAAATTCTAGTGTCGGGCACAGCAACAGCTAGCTCTTGCTACTCCCAAAACATTAGTTTCCTTCTTAAACTCATCCTGAGTAAGGGAGACTGTCTAAGAGTGCTCACATCTTGATTTGTACTGAAGATTTAAGGCTGAGAAAGCGGGGAAAATGGCACAGGAATGGAGCAGAAGTCACCAGCACATTTCCATTATTGTTTCTCCTGAAATCATCCACCAGCCTTCTAGTCCACACCACAGAAATCTCTAAAGTTCCCACTGCAGAACCTGAAGATGCTCCAACACTCACAATTTACAGGAAATGATGACAGGAGAATAGACTTCACTTAAATTCACTCTCCTGTTATGTCAGAGAACCAAATGATTTCACAGCTAGAAAGAACACTTTGTAACCTTCTAATCTAGCATCCTCAATCAAATGCAGTAATGGGGCACCCCAATCTTCCCTCAATGGGAGAACTTTAAATAAGGAGAAATAACCCTTGCTTTGTAGTATTTTGAAATCTAAAGGTACTGATAGTGACCAAGCTCAGCTGAAGGGAAATCTCTCTCCTAGCCAGGACTTCTGATCCAGTCACCTACAAGGGGCTCCCAGGTCTTAGCAAGATGGATGGTGCCATGTGCTGACCACCACAAAACTCACTGCCAGCTATCTTCTCCCTGCTTTAAAGAATATTAGTATTTTTCCTAAAGCACTCTAAGATAAATTTTAACTCCCCACATATAATAAACAGATGAAATGTATTTAAACCTGCCATGGATTCTAAACTATGCCACAGGAAAACCACTTTCACACAGGAACTCTGCTTCCAACAGTGAATCTCAAATGTTTAAATAGGAGATAATGAGATTGTACTGAGGAACCAGACATGTGTGTGACCCTGCAAACACCAACCATAATAAAGTGGTAGCCATATCCTACAACCATGTAAAAGTGAGTCCCCACTCTTTCCTAAGTAGGCTAGAATTTCAATCAAGGTACTAGAGAAGTATGTTCTGAATGCCTACGTCATTTACTTTCAGCTACAACACAGGCTAAGCGAGTGAGATGAGAAGCACGCATGACATGACCCACAGCCGACGAGTCATCTTCACTAACATGCAGGAGTCAGGGCACACACAGGGCAGGAAGGCCAAGCATGAACAGCCACAGTATTGGAAACACACACTGTGTTCTTCCAAAACAAAATTCAATGTATCTCAGGCAAGTTTTATTTTTAAAAAAGAAAGGAAGAAAATAACACTTTCAAAACTTATTAGACAAAAATGTAACCAACTAAATATGACTACATAATCCTTTATGAGCTAAATGAGATGCAGGGCTTCGATGTTATTGCAAGCTCCTCAGTTTCTACTTCAGATAAGGTTCATCCTGTCTATGAGGGGATAAAAATGGACCTGTGTTCTCCAGGAGTCATGTGAGCAGGACTGGCAACCTAATACAGTCCAATAATCTCACCACGTACTCATCAAATTCTGACTGGGTGTTCACCACATGCCAATTGTATGCTAGGGAGTAACTTACAGAAAACACTTACAAAGACAGGTGACCAAGGAGACAAAGGACATAAAAACTAACACTCAGAGAAACCTTTGTTTTCAACAGTCTACCGCCTCTCCCGCCCTTGCCCTCCCATTAAAGCAAATGGCAGCGCTCTGGAGTCCCAGAGTGTCACAGTTTCGCAGCCATCCCAGAGAGCACTTCATAGAAGGCTCACAGGGCCAGTTCTTCCACTTCAGGGAGATTAGCTGTTGACCCTAAGACACTGCTGATGGAATCAAAATGAGTAAGCTGGGACTATATCTTTTTTCCTGGGGAGGAAAAAAAAAGATGTGTCATTAGGGAAAAAACACAACTACAAAGGGAATGAGATGCCAATTAATACTAAAAGCAGTAAGACTTCTATCAGTGCCCTACCCAATCCACAGACCTATCTACAAATAGAGAGCAGAGCAGCAGGGTCCAGGAGCAAGACCCTTCAGAGAGCCTGGGAGATGCTCTCCTTTTCAAATAGCTATCGTATGGAACAGGCTTTCTCAATGCATTGCATGTCAGTAGACTGACTGCAGCCTAAAGGAAGCACAGAAATCCACCTGTGTTTCATTATGCCAAGTAACAGAGTACATAAACACACACTAAATTTTATTTTGAAAATTTGCATAAAAATCTATAAGAACAAATGATAGGCATATATTCTTATTTTGAAATTATGTGAAAATTTTTTAAAAATCAGTTTAAGCTACTAGCATGACCAACATCAGTACAGTGTCCCTGAAACTGCCCTGAGTTTGAAGTATATAAAGAGGTCCCTCTCTGGGATAAAAAGCTTGAAGGCTGCAACAGGGGTTTATGTAAACAAAGGATAAAATACTACCACCTAGTGACAGAAGCAAGTAGTGCAGTTCTCACATAAGAACCAGGCCTTCTGATGACAATAACAGAGCATCTCCAACTGAAAGCCACTGCTTGCACTCAGAGGCAGAGGCAAGGAGACCTCCATGAGTTCAAAGGAAGCCCTGGTCTATATAGCCAGTTCCAGGATAGCAAGGGCTACTACACAGAGAAACCTTGTCTTGAAAATGAAAAAAAAAATTAAAAAAAGAAAGAAAGCTACTTCTTAAGCTACTTCCCCAAACATGTAACAAGGCTCATTCTAATCACTGTGTCCTGAGTTCAAACACCTGCAGCTCTATCCAATACCTCATTTTTTAACACTACCTTAAAAAGTCTCTAGTCCTGAAAACTACTACATCAAAGCAAAGCTAAGTAAATTTAACTGATTAGCCACAAATTTATTCTTCCAGATGCTGAGGCTTTCCAGTAAGAATGACTGTGTTTGGGACATAAGTAAAAACCCATTAATAGTCTATTAAAAATGTAAGTCTTGTTAACAGATATTCATTTAGTATTAAAATATAAATAAATAACTTCCAAACATAGCATAAAGCATAGCATAAAGTTTACTTCAATTCACCTTTTTTTTTTTTTTTTTTTGCCTGAGAAACATGGAATTTTCCTTTAAAGGTTCATTCTAAGTACCCATCATAAGAATAACCATAAAGAAAGCCAGCCTTACCCCAGTCCTGTTCATACAAGGCTTGGGAAAGGCACCGGATTCACTTATTGGCATGTGTGGATGCATAAAAATAAGATGTTCAGTGAGACTTGAGACTTGAGACTCAAGTAAACTGTTACCTAAGCATCAATAGCTAACACAGCACTCACACACAATAGTTTGGGTTGGTTGTATATGCATAAATCTGACACATGAAAGACAGTCTTATGTCGAAGGCTCTCCAGACTTCAAATGTACATTCTACTTCTGTCCAGCTTATTGGGCTGCACCATACAAAAGAAAACACATGACAGTACCAAAGCAAAGAATGTTATGACTTAACTCAAGTTTTTACATGCAGCCAATCATTTAAAACACATAAATTCAGCAAGGATGGGGCATGGAAAAAAAAAAAAAAAGGCTTATGAAAGTTAGTGCACTCTGAGAAACTTCCTAGTCCCTTTGAAATATCTTACAGATTTGCATAATTGTAGGAAGAAAGAGAGAGAGACAGAGAGAGAGAGAGAGAGACAGAGAGAGACAGAGAGAGAGAGAGAGACAGAGAGAGACAGAGAGAGAGAGAGAGCACTTCTGCATATACATGCAGAAGCCAGAGATCAATCTCAGGTTTTATTCCTCAGAAACCATCTGCCTTGCTTTTTTGAAACAGGGTCTCTAACCCTGGCCAGGAGCCCACCCAGCAGGTTGAAGTGGTTGGCAGACAAGCCCCAGAGATCTGCCTGTTGCCATCTCCCCAGCACTGGGACTGATTAACAAGTGCAGACCACCAGGCCTGCTTCTTCTGCAGGGCAGGGAATCTGAACTTCTCACTATTCTTACGTGGCAAGCACATCACGACATGAGCTATCTTATTTCCTTTTACTGGAGCAGAGAGTTAATGCTACTATGGTTTATGGTTTCTTTTTTTTTGCAATAGCTATATTTGAATCACCTAACAGAAACTAACAAAAAAGACAAGCTTCATGGGTAAAAAATTCATGAAAGAAGAAAAATCATCAAAGATATAAACTAATCTATATTATAGAACTGTTACAGTATTTTCAAGATATTTTAAAAATAAGCTACTAGTTATGACCAGAGGAATGGTTACCAAGGAAATGATGTATATATGCACTATGCCAAAACCATTCAAGCATGTTAGAACCTTAGCTATATACACAAGGATTCCCAATATTATGCTAAATGGTAGCATACAAACATAGAAAGTTCAATGTACGATATTATATAACATAAAACTATGGATTACATAAGGATTTAAAGTATACTCAAACAGTGATGTACTTTCATTGTCACTACTTTTACTATTTCTAGAATATATTTCATTAATAATTAGCCATCTACCCCTATCTCTTATCTTATTACACACACACACACACACACACACACACACACACACACACTCTTCTCTCAGGATCTAGTGTTAAGCTGGTCACATTAATGTTCTACATTGATAAGGATATACTTTCCAAGACAATTCTCAATATTTTCTAGCATATAAATAAGACAATATGTCTAAAACTAAATAATTACATTTCTCCACAATATCAGTCAGGTTACTGGATGCCAATCACCATAGAGTCATCTCAGGTGACACCTAGAAAGGTCTGAAATCACCATTATTGCACAGTGCTTGTAACAGGCCTGTTGATTTTGAACAAAGCAAGAGTGCTGTAGCCTGAGACTTCAGAACTGCACCTGGCCTTCCCAGGAGACATTAAAGTGTTACAAGTAGACTGTAGTGCCCTGGTGGAAAAACATCATTACACTCATGTCTTAGTAATTTTACACACATATATGTGGTATGTGTGTGCGTGTGTGCTCATGTATTTGGGCACACATGTTTATGTGTGTAAACATGTGCACATTTGTATTGAAGTCTGAAGATGGCATCAGTTGTTCCTTAATTCCTCTTCACTTTATTTATTAAGGCAGAGTCTTAACACTGAGTCTGGGGCTTGCTAATTGCAGCTAGCCCTATTGTGGGAAATTACCAATACGGAGCCATCAAGGGCGTGGTCAGGCACACCTGTAGCCAGCCCCTAAGCAGGCGTGGCTACATCTTCCCCTACATAGTCCAGCTAGTCAGCTTACCTCTTGCACACTGGGACTACAGCCCCAGACAGCTTATCCCTGGGATCTCATGTCTCTTGCACACTGGGGTTACAGGCCCCAGCCATGCATGCCTAGCTTCTGTGTGGATTCTGGGGGTCTGAACTATGTTTCTCAGGTTTCTGTGGCAAGTGCTTTATTCACTCAGTGTGTCCTTAGCTCATGCCTTAGTATCTGAAACAGAATTCTTCTTTATAAATCAGAGACTGACTAGAACTTCATCCTATAGCACATGGTAGCAGTAGTGTGTATAAAAAACACAGAAGAAGCAGTGCAATGAACTATGCTGCAAGAGAAGCAACGGAGAACACTCCTTAGTCAGTCAGTGCTAACGCCCAGAAAGAATGGGCACTACACTGGAAACTGCATCAGGATAGTTTCTTTTCTTTGGTACCAATTTTATATGGACACATCTGATTCTAAAACACCAACAGCCAGCTGTAATGATGTTACTGTTTCCTTTATATGTCCAGGGACTTCACTCAAAAGACAGAAGATGGGTGCTTAGCAGAGCAACTGAACTCTACAAAGCCAATGGTTTTCACAGCTGTCCATGAAAGTTCTGCCTACTGGACACTGGCTGTTCCCATGTCCAGCACTCATCTAGAGTTTTCCTTTGATTACCATCTGTACTTCATGCTGGAAACCAAGGACCAATTTTTATTTAGACAGTCCTTCTCAACTAAGGCCATGGGCTGAGGTGCAGGTGGCACACAGAACTAGTTCTCATGATAGATTTAATTTGTAGTGTCTTCAGAGTGGAATCAGTCTTCTTATAGACTTCCACCACAGCACTCAGTAGTTAGGACTACAAACAGAAACATGTAAACTATGTTGTCTAGATGCTTTCCAAAATTAATGGACCTATTAAATAAGTTAAATCTCTATTCTCTCCTTCAATATTTATTAATTTGTACTCTTCTGATACTGACATGAACAGACATATCTTTCAATGTATAAAATATTTACAAAAGCATAGTTCTGAGAGTGAGGCCACTACTTAGTGGTGGAACATAAATCTGACTTGCATAAGACTCTCAGTTCAATCTCTAGCACCCCCCCCCCAAGTAGGACTCCCTGAAGCTGGATTAGCAGTTCTGAGCTGCCCAACATGAGTCCTAGAAACATAACTCAGGCCTCTGCAGGAGCAGGACACACTCTTAACCACTGAGCCACCTCTCCTGCCTACAATGTGCTGTGAAAATTACATCTTAAGAGAAACAAAGAAGGAAAATTGTACAACTAAGATCTGACTGAAAGTTTCCTGGGGAATTGTAATATTAATTAACTGCTTATTTATTCATTTATTCTTCCTCAACTTAATATTCACCACAAAGCATAACTCATTTTCAGAAAAATCTCAATCCCTGGTCATCATTTCTTCTTGACTAGCTATGTGGTTAATAACAAGTTCTAGAGCAGGAAGGCCTGATGGCAGGAGCTGCGGCTGCACAGGGACTCCCATGCAATGTGGCTGCACACCAGCTCCTATGGGCTGCACGGCTACATGTGGGCTCCTATGCATTGCAGCTGCGTACAGGCTTCTGTTCCCTGAAAGCAAGCCTGTCTGACTGTATCTTAAAACACTTGTGTTTTAGAACCTTATGTTCTTCAAAGAGCTATTTACACCCCTGACAAGAAAAATTCTTAGGTTTAATGAGAATAAGATCATCAACTTAAATCTCCAAATCACTTCATAAAACAACACAAAGGAGACAGAGATGCATTTACAAGCACAGGTGGTACTAACCAATTATTTCTCCCATGTGGCTCCATTTCCCTGTTGGTACCTTACAATGTTTTCTAAGACCATTTCAATCAAATCCCCATCAAATTCAAAGACCTTTAAAAACTTTATCCGCTTCCCCACCCACTTCATGAAAAATCTATCGTCGTAATTCCCCTAAAACCTAACTACTCACAGTTCCTGTGACATCCCGGGATAACTTCTTTCTTCTCATTTATTTCTATCAGTCAAACTCAAGACCTTTCAAGATATGCTTAGGTTAAAATCCTGACTACACATTTACTTTCTGTGCATAAATGGAGACAAATTAGTCTTAGGTTCTCCTATTTGTAAAATGAGAATAATAATAGCATTGTTTGACAGAATATAAAGAATATAAAACATATAAAGCACAGCCTTACTGTTGTATGAAACTACTAATGCCACAGTAGTGTTAACACACACCTTGCCATTACAAGTAACCACTACCGTAGAAGTATAAACAAACAGCAGCAATGAAGACTACAGTGGCTTGGAGCCTCACCACCAAAGCTATTGTAACTATACAGTCTTTACCCCCAGGCTGCTACCTTAAGTTAATGACTCTTCAAAGATGCTCCAGTTTCTTACCTCCACATGCCTGCAAGTCAATTCCACTGGTAAATCCCATGGCTAATTCAAATTCAAAATATTTTAAACAAACATTTTAGGAATCAACCCCCAATTTCCCAATTTAGAACCCTTATTATTCAGCGTTCTCTTCAGATTAAAATGTTGGACCATCTGAGTGATCCTAACCTCTGTTCCTCTCCCCTTTCTCCTCCCTGAACCACCGCCCTAGGCAGCCAGTGTTCTCTTCCTCAAACCTGAACTTCCGGCTCTGCTTCCAGCTTCACTTCCTTCCCAGACACAAGAGGAGCTTCCATCACAGTGTTCCCCTAGCCTGCTCCTATTGTCCTCGCAGAGGCTGGAACGCAGCCACTCACCTTTAAGATCCCAATAGCCAGCTCCTTCAAACTTCAAGTTCCTTTCCCTCTTCAGCAAACATGGTTTCCAGCTGATGCCATGTGCTCCTCTGCCGGGTCACAATCTCACAGTGGCTGACAAGGATGAAGCTCACCTCTCTTTAGTTCCACTCTGCTCATTCACTGAGGTCCTTCCTGACCTGCTTACTCATCTTCCCCATTCTCAGCACTGCTCAGTACTGAATGTGATGGACACTACTCTGGCCTGTATTCTGTTCAGCTAATATGTGCAACCCTGAACTGTCTGCTGACACCAATGGAAGCAGATAAACACCGTATGCTTTCTGTTTACCCTACATCATTTATAAAGAAGCAGTTATTTTAAATAAGTCCCATGCTATGTAACTTCCATAAGCCTGAATTTTAATACTCTAAGGCAGAGGTCAACAAACATTTTCTGTAATGCATAGATATTAATTAATACTTCACATATGGTCTCTATCACATTTTCTTCTAACATTCAGAAGTATACATACACACACACACACACACACACACACACATATATATAAAAATCACCCAACCATAGAGGCGTTCCTTCTCTACAAGCCCTTCACTGTGTTATAAGGAGTTGCTACACTTAAGCAGCTATATCAATAATTAACTCGTTTGTTAAAAACATTGGTGACTTTTGGGATGGTATAAAATATAAGCCCTGTGTTCTTACCAGCTCTTTCAGACTTTTCTTTCTGTTCCCGCAATTCCTCTCCTTGGCTAGTCATTTGTTTGATGCGACTACGAAGCTGAGTGATTTCTTCTTCTTTCAGTTCCAGGGTCTCATGCATCTGCCGCTTCGTCTCCGTTATTACCATTCCCTGGACAGAAGTGCAGACTCTAAAGCATTTGCAGAACAACACTGCATCACCAATACACAACACAGCCCAAATGATGCGAGAGGCAGAGAAGGCATTTCTTACTAAGGACACTGGGAGAATCTTTTCAGTAGCTCAGAAGCTCAAGTCTGCTTTTGCTCCGTGCCTTAGCAGACAGGGTGTTTCAATACAAAAATATTTATCAGTAAGTGTTTCAGTTACAAGATTTATTTTACAATCCTGCTATCGGTGCGGTAATTCCCATCTTAATAAACAGTAATAAACAAAACTAGCCTCTGAATGTAACTCAGGGCCAGAATAAGCCGCAGTTAACACCTGTGGTTTCACAGCAAAGAATTCCAGACACTATGTTGTCATGGAACATTACTTTAACTAGGGAAAGATACATTACTTTTGTTTATGTTGCATCTGTTTCACCTTGCCTGCCTAAGGCACAGGACTGGTCTAATAAAAGCTGAACGGCCAATAGCAAGGCAGAAGAGGGACAGGCAGGGCTGGTAGGCAGAGTGAAGAAACAGGAGGAGAGAAGAGAGAGAATGAGGGAGAAAAAGAGGGATAAACCCAGGGCCAGAAACCAAGTGGTTGCCAGACAGACAGACAGACACTAGAGGAAGCAGGAAAGTAAGGCATACAGAAAGAAAAGTAAAAAGCCCCGAGGCAAAAGGTAGATAAAGAGAAACAGTTTAATTTAAGTTAAAAGAGCTAGCAGGAAATGAGCCTAAGCTAGGTCGAGCAGTCATACCTAACAAGAAGTCTCCGTGTCATGATTTGAGAGCTGGCTGAGGCCCAAGAGAAAAGGCCTGGAACACTATGTAGGACAGTTGCTGCCACAGCTGGGTGGAACAAGGCTAAAGCCCAGCTGGGCCTAGTTCGCTTTTCTCCTGTGACTCCCTCTGGCTCCATCACTACCCCTAACTACTGCAAGGGAGGCCCCGCCATCCCTCCACTTTGCTAGAGGCTTCTCTTCCCCCTGCGGAGAATCTCTACAGAGATAAAAGTCAATGTGTGGACAGAAATCAAATCATCATGTGCAAAACCAGTCATTGGGACAAACAATCTGGGTGGTTGGCTAGTCTCCTGAAAAGGTGCTCAGACCTTACCTGCAGGGCTGCTGACCCTGCTGTGTGTGGAGTAGACTCTCCAGATGGCCAAGGTTAATGTCAACTACCAGGGAAGCAAAGTACAGTCAAGAAAACTCAAAATGAGGTAGTGGGCCCTCACTGTCTCCAAAGGAAAGAAAACAACAGAGAGAAAGGAAAACTAAACCTACAATGAAGAGAAATCTTAAGCATCTTACCAGTTACAGTAAAAGAATTTACTTGATTTGTAAAGAGAGAAATGTGTGAGATAATAAAACATCAGAAGTGAATGGATAGCAGATGGCATCATGAACTACTATTAAACTGCTAGGTGGTTGTACTTGTGGGGCAATGAAGACACTTTGTTTCAAAGCTAGGTTAAAATACTGTAGTTATGAACCAACATAGTAAACAAAACGATAGATGGCATGAACAGGGAGATGTTTTACAAAAGGGGCAGAGAACCTGGGATGAAGCCGGTGACTCTCCCAGCTACCTCTGTGAGGTGTTAGCTACCGCTCTAACTCCAAAGTGCCTACCGAGAGCTCAGCCCCTCCCCAGTCCTCCAGCAACCTGAGCATCCTGAAGCCCACTGTAAAAGTTTCATGCTAATATACACATTATCACTTCTCTACTTTTAAGGCAACTCACCCAAATGGTCAATCTACTTCTACAATGTCAAAGAAAATACTGAAACCATTCACATTCAGCATGTATTAACTTTTCATAATTTTTCTATGAAAAATGGGTATGTACTACAAATAGATTTCCTTCGTAACCATTACTGTTGTCTTTAAGACAGAATGCTGACTGATATTAAGAATTCAGAGAATCAGGTTTATTAATGGGAAAACTATATAAATCTAGAAATTAAAAATAGTTTTTAATGAAAGCATCTACAAAAATTTTGAAAAGCAGGTGTATATAAATACTTCTAATTGCTCTCAAAGCAAGTATGGGGGCCCCTGTCAAATCTCAGTATCATAAATTTGGGAGTTTTACCTTATCTTGTTCAAGCTGTTCAATTAAGTTCTTTGCATCACGCAACTGAGTGATAAGTTTAGTCTTCTCAGCCATATGAAGCTCCTAAAAAAGTTTTAGAAATTCATTTCCATCTCTAATAAAGCTTTGCCTCATTTGAGAACTCTATGCAGCATATCTAATCTAGATAAGCCTTACAGTGCAGTAGGGAGAAGTACAGAGGAGCCTGGAAAGTATGCCAAGTGCTGTAAGACCCAGGGCACCTGGGGCTCAGACAAGGACGCCCTCTCCACCCTGTCTATGGGCAGGAGGGTGAAGGTGGCTCCCCGGAGGAGGCACAGGCCACGCTGGAGCCTGTGGGTCTGGTTTACACATTTACACAGAACAGAACTCAGTGGTCTCTCACCTTCACCTTTTCCAGCTCCTGCAACCTTTCATCCAATTGCTCCTGCAGGGCTTCCTTTTCGCTGCTTAGTTGCGAGCACTGCTCCTTCTGGGACCGAATTGTTTCCTTGCAGCGCTGAAGGAGGTTTTCCTGACGTTTCACTCTTTGCTGAAGCATTTCCAGTGTCTTAGTGGAAGCTCTACCTCCTACAAATGGTAAAGCAGCATGAACAGAACGGTTGGTACAAACACAAGTCATCAGGACAGTGAGATGCGCAGAGGGTGAAGGTGCCTGCTACCCAGTCATGTCCAATGACCTGAGTTCAATCCCCAGGACCCACTTGGGAGAGAGAAGCAGCACCATGAGGTGTGCGTAGACCTCCCCATGCACATCACACGGCACATCAATATTCACAGACACTACATAAATAAAAGAAATGAAATGAAAAAATTTAAGGAATATGAAAGAACTCTGGGAAAGTTCATCTTTTTAGAGGTGAGGGAAGAGGTCAGGGGTTCTGGGAGCTGTGTTTAGCCTTCTGCAAGCTAAACACACACTCTACCACTGAGCCACAGACCCAGTCCCTGCAATGTCCTCTTCTACACTCTCAGACAAATCAAGAAGAGAAGGGATACCCCAATAAGCCAAGTAGCACTCTTCCAAACGTCTACTCTCAAGTTACTGTGTGATATTTTTTGAAGATGCGAAGTATAAATTCGTACCATTAGTGGTTCAACCTTACCCTGGAATGGTATAATGTTGGCATTTACTGGATCTAGCCTACTTAAAAGTCTGCCATTCCTAAGCCCCCACTATTTCCCATCTCAAAAGTATTACTAAGATTTCTTTCTAGCCACATTCTACCCTCTTCCTGGAAGGATTTCTGGTTACCACAGATTTTATATCCTGCATTTATGAGTCCATTTTCACACCTAGAGGAACCGAAGCCCTTCGCAGGGTCACTGCTCAGATGGCTGGCTGCTCAGCAACCTACTTCCTCTGAGTGGACCAAAGGCTACTGAGAGTCTCTTTGTAAGAGAACAAAGCCATAAAGCAAGTGTGGTGACAAAACCTTTAAGCAGCTAAGCTTCAGCTAAGGCAGAAAAAGTCACAACTTGAGTGATCTGGGTTACATAATGGGACCCCATCTCAAGAAAATGAAATTGTGTATCATAATTTATGTACTTCAATTATTTAAAAATGTGGTCTCATTAAAGTTTATGCAATTTTCAAGTCTTAAATCAGTTGTTTTTTCCCCCCTTTAATTCCAACACTTGGGAGGCAGAGGCAGGCGGATGTCTGTCCTAGCTCAAGGACAGCTAGGGCTTTTACACAGAAAAACCCTGTCTCGGGGGAAAAAAAAAAAAAAAAAGTAAATTTTTAAAACAACTTAACTTGAATCTTTGAAGAAACATTAGGATTGGTCAAGGCTACCTTACTTCTTACTTCTGCCTCAGTCTAGTCTATCGGTTCAAATCCTGAACCCTCTTGACATTCTCCTCTGATTTTTACACGACGCTCTGACAAAACCGGAGCTTACCCACTGGCTCCCCGACATCCTCTGTCCTCTCTCTGTCAGGGTCCACTTCTACCTGGAGCTCCGAGGGAGGGGGTGGCTGCGCTAAGTCAGCACTCATTGGGCCATTTTGTAAACGTTGCTTTAGGAGAGAAACCTAAAAGAGAAATCAGCAGTAGAAGAAAGGTATGGCAGAAATGTTTTATTTAAAATTTGTAAGAAACAGAGTGAATCTGGGTGATGATGGTGCACAACTTTAATCCCCACACTCAGAGCAGAAGCAGGGAGATTCCTGAGTCCAGGCCAGCCTGGTCTACAGAGGGAGTTTCCCAACAGCCAGGACTAAATGAACAAACCATCTCAAAAAACCAAAAAGAAAGAGGGGGGGAGAACAATACGCTTACTATACCAAGCACAGCCTGTTGCATGTGCCATGAGTGGGAATACCACAATCAGCCAAAAGATACAATAAACAAAATATAGTGCTAAAATGGAAGAAAGTAGGCTTTTTTTTCCTCTTTACATTTGACATTCTTCAGCTATCTGACTACAATCCCTGTTTATCTAGCACTGGCTTCTGTGCTTTTGCTCGCTCTTTTACCTGAGTCTGGAGGACACTGATATACTGATCTTTCTCCTCCAGACAAGCATCAAACTCTTCCTGGAGATGTCTCTTTGCTTGCTGGTCCATCTGCAGCTCCTAAAATACAAAAGGAATTACAGGTAGCTTTCAATATAAAACAGAAGATACAAACTTCAAGTTTACAACATCACTGTTTCAAATTTGTCTCACTCTTAAGATAGCATATACAGAATAATTAGAGAATCTTCAGTGTGGAGGACTTTAGTATTTAAAACCTTAACATCAGTAAATAATTTGGTTTCTTAAACAATATGAAGGTCTCCAAAGGAAAAGTATTCTTGTAAAGGCCTGCAGTGATTGACAGGAAATACAAGGGAAAAGTAGGTTTTAGATAAAGTGCAGTGTGGACTGCAGTGCAACATGGCAACAGAGCTCAAGTGCGCCCTCCCCATACAGCCTGAACCACAGCACTCCCATCCGCAGAGCCAAGACGATGAACTAACTGGCTGACCACCAGAGAAGAAGCCTTCCAGCTCCTGAAATGACTGCAAACGTGACTTTTTAAGGTCAATGTTTATCTCTGCTGCACCAGGCAAAGAAGGACCTCCTCGATCTAGGCACCACTCATTGCCAGTGCCCTCCCAGCTCCAGGCTTCTTTGTCCTTTACTGACTCTCTCTGTTCCTTCAAGACAGCTGTACATCCTCTCTGTTTCTCCCTCAATCTCCCTTTCTTAGAAAGTTAGAGAGGAACATCTGGAATATATTAGTAGGACACCAAACCCCCTAAACTTAAAATACTCAAAGTTATATCTCAGTTGTTTTGTTGACACTTGCATATGACCGATTCTTTTACTAATCGCTCTCTATCTGGGTTCTCTCTTCTACAACTGTGAACACGACCCAGACGGACACCCCTTTGATCACATCCGTCCCTCACAGACCTGCTACAGTAATTCTCTTTGGACGCTAGTCCACTGCTTATAGCCCCAGTTCTTGAACTGTTTCAGACTGACTCATTCTCAAAACAGCAAGGCACTATCTTGTACCCTGTATTCCTCCCTGCACTAAGATTACTAGTGCAGTAATCTTACTAGTAAGGTAGCAAAAAGGAATATCACATGTGCTTACCCATCTATTAATAAAGCAGAGGTCCACGCCCCATTTTCTTGAGGATAGCTCCCTCAGTGAGGGACTCCTTAGCAGAATGACATGCGGCAGGTCAAAAAAAAAAAAAAAAAAGTATTCTGTGTCTCTAGATAAATACCATTACAAACACCCTCAAAGCTTGCACCCTCCTCTAACGGACATTCTCTGGACTTTAAAACAAGTCTGCACTCCATTGCTACAGATATCTAATCATTACATGCATAAAACCTGGACACTGGATTTCTTGCCCCAAACAGGATCAATTAATGACCTTCATCTACTCAAAACACAAGAAAGGGAATAAATAATACATTAAGCAAAAAAGACATTGTTTGTCTCTCCAGGAAAAGCAAAGGTACCTGTAACTTGAAAAGGCTTTGAGGTGAATTCTCTCCAGCCCACCCTGCTCAGCCCACGCTCTCCAGCATAAGCTGTCTTCCAAGTCAAACCAGTAACGTAGACTCGGGAATTCTAGGGTGAGCTCTGTCCCTTCACCCTCACTTCAGGGAGAAGTGATTCTTCTAGGGTATTAGTTCAAAACATACCTCACAAAGGGAGAATGTCTACCATTATCTGTATGATAAGGGTCAATGTTTATTCTCGGTGAAGTAACAAAAGTAAACCAGTTTTCAAAGTCATGTTTAGAATGTTTTAAAGAACAAAACAATAATAATTGGATGTATATAAAATGTAACAAGAGACTAGAAATTAAACACAGTTTCAGTACAAATGAAATGATGTGATACAAGAAATTCATATGCAACCAATTCGGATAACTTATCATTAAAAATAACAACTGCTCTCAGGAACAAGAGGGCTGTTCTTGGTGACACCCATCATTCAAAGGGGAGATTTTGCTCCCTGCTTTTCTTCTGCCTCCTCTCACAGACAGAAAGCTCTCTCCCTCCCTCTTTCCCTTCTCCTCTCCCCCTCCCTCCAGGTTTCCCTCTACTTTCTCAACACTTTTCTACCACTAAACTATATCCCCAGTTTTATACTAGCAATTGCTATTTGTAAATTTACCAATCTGCTCACCTTTAAACATATTTGTACTTTTAATACACTATGTATCTTGGACTGATAAATTCCACAAATAAAATTCCTTTTATTTTTTTTTCCTCTAGATTTTTATTTAAATTAGAAACAATCGTATTTTACAATATCAATCCCAATTCCCTCTCCCTCCCATGGCCCCAACCAACCCCTCATCCCAACATCCCTCCTTTGCACCCCAGGGAGGGTGAGGCATTCCATGGGGGAATCATCAAAGTCTGTCACATCATTTGGGGCACGGCCTATGCCCTCCCCGGGTGTCTAAGCTGAGAGAGTATCCCTCAATGTGGAGTGGGCTCCCAAAGTCCATTTTTGCACTAGGTATAAATACTGTTCCACTACCAGAGGCTCCATAGACTGCCCAGGCCTCCTAACTGACATCCATGTCCAGGAGGCCTGGTTCAATCCTATGCTGGTTTCCCAATGATCAGTCTGGGGTCCATGAGCAACCCCTTGTTCAGGTCAGCTGTTTCTGTGGGTTTCCTCAGCCTGGTGTTGACCCCTTTGCTCATCACTCCTCTCTCTCTGCAACTGGATTCTAGGAGTTGAGCTTAGTGCTTAGCTGTGGGTCTCGGCTTCTGCTTCCATCAGCTACTGTCATGTCACAAATAAAATTCTATTCAGAATACATAAAATTCTAAATACTCTTATTTGTCCTGAAATCACCTGCTTCAAAGCTACAGCACAAGTAGCAAACTGATACCCATGAAGCACATTCACAACACAAACAGGCAATCAGACATGCCAGCAACACTAGAGCAGGTATGGAGAAAGCGCCAGTAGTCTGTTATTGCTGGGCTCCAGGCAGGACATGGCAGTGGAGCAGGGGACCAACAATGAAGCATCTGAAAAGGCCCCCTCTGTGTGGGCTCACTGCTGGATAAAATGCTGCCCAGGGGGAGATGAAGGAGCTCAATCCAACCCTATCAAGAATTACCACTCCCAAATCACAAGTTACTTTATTTCAACAAAACCACATTGACTAGGAAAAAAAAAGAAGCCTAGGATATTTAGCAGTGGAAACAATTTAGCCTTGGGAATGGACAGTGACTACTCACACGGAAGACTTATATATTCTATTTCATTAATTTCAACAACATCTACCATAGAAAACCACACAAATAAAACTAAAGAGATAGTGTGTGAGCTCACAGGCTGGCCTAGCTGTTCGCCTGCCTCACTTACTACATGTCAGGCCAGTCTAGCGTGTGGCGCTCTGCTCTACACTAAGAGGCTAAATCACTGTTCTCAAGTGTCGCTCACCAACTTACCTCTCTCAATTCTGAGATCCTCCGCAGTGACTTATCTTGACTCTGACTCAATATACCCTTTAATTAGAAAGAAAAGGAAAGAAAGGAAAAGGGTGGTTAAACATCTACGTGGCAGAGTCATGCAAAAAAAATAGCAAGGCTATGTCAATTCAGGAAATCTGATAACAGTTAAAATTTAAAATATGATAGCACAGAATTACTCTGAATTCTGGCTATGACAGTGGTTACATTTGCTAAAATGCATAGACATGGAAGTCAAACTACAAACTTAACCACATGTTAACTTTAACAACAGAAAATCTGTAAAGTAAACTCAAACTTCAGAAGCAAATGATTTTACTATAACTTAGAAGTTCATAGACCATGTTAATTATCACTATCATATTGTAAAAGTTTATATAAAACTTTTCTTTAAAAAAAACCCTAATTTTGCCAGGCAGTGGTGGCGCACACCTTTAATCCCAGCTCTCGGGAGGAAGAGGCAGGTGCATCTTTCTAGGTTAATCTGGTCTACAAAGTGAGTTCCAGGACAACCAGAGCTACACACAGAGAAACTCTGTCTCAAAAAAAAAAAAAAACCACAAACAAAAAAAAATCTAATTTTCGGTCATCAACTGTTTTCACCATGGGCACTCATTGTTGGGGCTCAGAATTCGATCTCAGCTGGATCTCCAGAGTTCAAGTGAACCAGGCAGCTGTTCTGAGGTGGGCAGAACAGATCCAGGCTCGCAGAAGCGTGAAGAAGGAGTGGCAGGCTGCGTGGCTCCTGAAGGCTGTTACATGTATAGACCTCACCACACTTTCCGGGGATGACACGTTCTCTAATGTTCAACGGCTCTGCTACAAAGCCAAATATCCAATCCGGCAAGACCTCTTAAAAGCTTTAAATATGCACGACAAAGGCATCACCACAGCGGCCGTCTGCCCGGGTGTGCGACACTGTGAAGGCGCTGAAGGCCGCAAGCTGAAGCATCCCGGTGGCATCAGTGGCCACTGGCTTTCCAGCCGGACGGACTCATTTGAAGACTGGAAGAGATCAGACTGGAGGTGGAGGATGGAGCTACCGAAATCGAAGTGGTCATTAACAGGACCTTGGTGCTGACTGGCCAGTGGGAAGCCCTCTACGACGAGATCAGTCAGTTTCGAAAGGCCTGTGGGGAGGCACATCTCAAAACCATCTTAGCCACGGGAGAACTCAGCCCGCTCACCAACGTCTACAAAGCCAGCCTGGTAGCAATGATGGCAGGATCAGATTTTATTAAGACTTCTACTGGAAAAGAAACGGTAAATGCCACCTTCCCAGTAGCGATCGTAATGCTACGGGCCATTAGAGATTTCTTCTGGAAAACTGGAAACAAGGTAGACTTTAAACCTGCAGGAGGCATCCGCACCGCAAAGGAGTCCCTTGCATGGCTCTCTCTTATAAAGGAGGAGCTGGGGGAGGAGTGGCTGACACCTGACCTCTTCCGGATAGGGGCCAGTTCTCTGCTCTCAGACATCGAGAGGCAGATATACCACCACGTGACTGGACAGTACGCAGCTTATCATTACCTTCCGATGTCTTAGGTCAGCAGCCAGCCCAGAAAAGCATCTTGCAACAAGTGAAAAAATGTCTTTTGCATAATTGCCAAGGTTATGTAATTTAAGAATAGGTAACTGACTTTTCTCCCAATAAAATCTCCCCTGAAACTAACTCAAAAAAACCAAAAGAAACAAATCAATTGAATCTGTATGTGGAACTCTGATCAAGTGAGGCCAAAATGCTCTTAATTATTAGGAGGTCTACAGTTATTAATTTTATGAAGGTCTTCTCTAAACAACTCCAAATAAAGTGTTCCTAATAGCCCATACTGCAGCAAATTCTGAGGGGGAAATGAAGTTAAATGGCCCGAGACATGAGATTCCAGGGCAGGCGAGAGGGCTTGGCCCAGGACGGTGCTTGCTACCAATCCTGACCACAAGTTCAGTTCTCAATAACTACATTGTGGGAGGGGAAAGCCGGCTCCTGGAAAGCCTGAGAATGTGGAGCTCCTCCCTGGCTCTCACCTGAATTTCTGTGGTGGACCAAAGAACTCTTTCAGTAATTGTTTTGCTAATGAGATTCTGATGTTGTTATGAGAAAATGTGAATACCACTGACTTTTTAAATGCAAAAGTCTCTGCTTATTTGTCTACTTTGGGGGGGGGGTGGGGGATAGGGCTTCTGGGCTGGAGCTTTGAAAATGCTGGGGCTACCATCTGCCTGATTTGGTGATGGTTGTTGTTTTAGTCTCTTTATTAAAAGAAAAGAAAAGCAAAAAAAAAAAAAATCTAATTTTTATGAACAGCATTACAGGTGGCTAAAGTAGTAACTATCCATTAAAAAGAAACTAGCTAAAAAAGGAGCTAGAGAGATGGTTCAGTGGTTAAGAGCACTAGTTGTTCTTCCAAAGTACCCAGGTTCAATTCTCAGCACCTACTTTGGAGCTCACAGCCATCTATAACTTCAGTTCAGGGGGCCTTCTACTGGCCCCTGCTGGCACCAGGCACATACATGGTCTCAGACAAACATGCATGCAAAGCACCATACTCATAAAAATAATAATTAAATTCTTTTTTAAATTCTTTAATCAAGTTAAAAGAGTAATGTATTAAAAGATGAATGCCTCACACTTTGGAAGCATTTATTAGTACAAGAAATGAATGCCACATTGCAGCCCATGGAAACAGTAACTGTTTGCACTTGTCTGTCACTAATACACAGAGGGGGAGAACTAAGGAGAGTAATGGCACATGCCTGGAACCACAGCACTCAGGAAGCTGAGTCAGGAGAATGGTTACAGAGACCCTGTCTCAGGAAAACAAAAGAAATGGGGTAATTTGCAGTTTCTCAGATTTGTGTGACTAACAACAAACGGGGGCAGAGGGGGTGAATATAGGCAGGCAAAATGTCTGTTTAGTGACATAGAGGGATCTGCCTCTTGAGGCACTAGGGCACAAGTTAAATGCTGCAGACTACTGTTAGGCCTAACGATAAACATTTACTATAACACCTTAGTATTTATTCTTTTACACAAGCTAAAATGTTGGAGGTGGAGCGATGGCACTCCCTCATTGGCAGCATTAGACCATTCCCTGGTACCCCAGGTCAGAGACAGGCTATCAGACAAGCAGTTAGCTAGACAGCTCTTCGTAGACACTCGGGAGCCTGGGGCCAAAGCAACTGTGGCTCCCAAAGGTCCATGTCCTATCCACAACGGCTTCAGTTTGTGCTGGACTTTTTGCCCATACAGGACTTGGTGAACTGAAAATCACCTACAGTCATTTGCATAAAGGAAAATGTTTCCCCTGGTGACCCTGCAGAAAGCAAAAGATTGGCGCATATACAGCCCTTCATTCTCTTGAGAGGCTGTGATAGTCCTGTTTGCAGGACTAGCACAGACACAATTCTGCAGTGACTGGTGCAGACCCCATGCCCACATGCTCTGCTCTGTACAGGCACACTATGTGGCTCTGTACTGCATCAGGCTCAGTAACAGGATCCTGCTGCTGGGATTGCCATACCTACTTGTGGTCTTTATCTTGGGAAACATCTCTGGGGTCACCATCACTCACTTTTTTATCACACCACTAGGAATGGTAAAACAGGTTAAATCTGGAACTATACAGAATATTTACAAAAGACAGTAAATATTCCTATGATAATTTTTCTAACTTTAAAATCAAATTTAACTCAACAAAGGTCAATAAATCACTCACTTGTAACTTTTTCTTCTCCCTCTGAAGAGTCTGATATGCCGTGACGAGCTAAAACGAACAAACCACCAAAATAATATTAGTTATTTCTCAATAAATACAATTCATTATTCTAAATGCTACTAAAATTTTTCTCTTTATAAAAGTTAAAAACCAATCACAACAGTCATATACAGACAACTGAGCCTAATTCAATCCAAAACTAAGTATCGTGAGAAGTCTATTTCTATTTCTTACATTTTTGGTTTGGAGCCTAGCCTTTAACAGCTGAGCCATCTCTCCAGCCCAGCAAGTCTATTTCTAAAATGTAAGTTGTAAGTTTACTGTAAGCCAGTGAATCTCCAGGTATGTCTTCAGATTTCAACACCTAATTTACAGGTACAAGTGAGAATTGCAGCCAACTTGCCTGAAGGTGGAAGGGTACCCAATTGTATTGACGGACTAAGTACATCCACAACAAACAGCACTGTGCAAGTGTTTTCGGGGAAACAAATTCCAGGGCCTAACCCAAAACTGACTAACTGAGAACTAAGGAACACAGTGGAGAAACAGGAATCTGTTTTAAAAGCTCTCCAGGTGACTTTTTTGTTTTGGACTAAATTATTAAACAAACTAATAAAAATGTCTGAGGAAAGAAATGCATAGCTAACAAATAGAAATGAGTTAACCCAAGCCCTAGGCTGAACAGGATAAACATTCCAACACAACCCCATGAAGCAATGGAATGACACCTTTTAATTTTAACCTGGTAGGTTTTACACATTGACAGCTACATTCAATGCACAACTGGGACTTCCGTTGGCAGAGCCAGCAGCCTCTGTCGAGCTCAGAGCAGCTGTAGGGAAGCATGATGGTCTCTGAGAGTTTCCATTTTCCCTGGAAACATGATATGTGCCCCTAAATGTCACTGCTGAAGTCTGGGGTCAGGAGGCTGTCAGAGATGTAGGGGAAAAGCGATCTAGGAGCAGGACCCCCTTATTAACTCTAGACTGGGAAGGTTATTGTACTCAGAAAGGAGGCGGATGGGAGGAAGAACAGCTCCAGTTAGATGTCACTTACAGCATTACTTCATCCCGGATACCTGTGGCGGGCAGCAAGGGAGAGCAGAGAGAGGCAAAGGCTATGGGGTCTCTTTATGCCAGAAAAGCTGCTTGACTCTAAGACAGCCTAGAATGGGAGAGCAGCCAGAGTGACTGAGAAACAAATACAGAATCTATCAACTGCTACCCTACGTGGCAAGTCAGTTAATCTCTGTGGATCTCTAATCCCTTTTCTACAAAAATAAGCAAACTCACATTCACTTCCTAAGGATGGTACAAAATTAAGTGCCATTATAAATGTAAACAGTATCTGGCATACTTAAATGCTAATCATACTGTTGTCCCAGATTCAGACATTTAAAACTATGGATAAATCTATAACAGTAGCATAAAGACAAATGAAAAGATTTAAGACCATCATTAACATAGGCAGAAATAAAAAACTAATAGTTTAAAATTTTTGAAGGAAAAAAATTACCTAGCTCCACACTCAGCTACAAAAGAGATACCTGACTTCAATGTCCCATTTACATTTCCAGGGTCCATAAAATTCCTTTCTATTTTGCCAGCATTTTATAGTTTTAATAAAAAGGGTAGTAAACTAGTTACACAGACAATAAAACTTGAACTAACTTTACACCCTAACCCTGAAGTTTACCATTCATGAAAAACTGAATGTGACATTGATTTAGTAGCCATGTCCAATTAAAAAGTTGCACAATGAACATGATAAACAAGAGCCGTGGACAACAAAGGCTTTCCTGAAGCAGAGTTTCTTAACTGCACTGGACAGAAAGGGACTGGAGGGAGCAGACATACAGTTTTCGCTCCTGAAGCACCAAAAAGGAAATAGATAATATGTATTATTAATAATAGTTACATATGTAGATAGGTAGGTAGGTAGGTGGATGGAGGGATGGATAGATGGATGAATAAGGAAAGCGCTATGTATTTCTCCCTTTACACCAAACAGAGCGAGTCACCAAAAATTTAGCAGTTGTAAGATTCATGTTAGAGGGCTATTGAGATGACTCAGTGGTTAAGAGCACTGGATGCTCTTTCAGATTATCCTGGTTCAAATCCCTGCATCCACATGGCAGCTCACAACTGTCCATATCATAACCCCAGCTCCAGGGGCTCTGACATCCTCTTCTGGCCTCCAAGTGCACCCAACACATAAGTGGTACACAGATATACATATAAACAAAACACCTAAGCTCATAAAAATGAATTTTCTTAAAGATTAATGTGTTAGGCCAGGCAGTGGTGGCACACGCCTTTAATCCCAGCACTCAGGAGGCAGAGGCAGGTGGATCTCTGTGAGTTTGAGGCCAGCCTGGTCTATAGAGCGAGTTCCAAGATAGCTAGGGCTGTTACACAGAAAAACCCTATCTCAGAAAACCACAAAAAAAAAAAAAAAAAAAAAAAAAGGTTCATTGATGGGGGAAGTACTTGAAGTACTTCTGTGTATGTGTTTCTTATTGGATGATAAAGTACTGTTTGGCCAATGAGGCAGCAAGTTAGGCGGGACTAGGAGTCAGGGAGGATTCTGGGAAATGTAGTAAAGAAGTGGTGATCCAGGCAGGAAGTGACATAGCAGGAAGACTCATATATAAGCAAGGGCAAGAAGGACACTGCAGAGAATGGGAAAACCAGGCTATGCACAATAATCTCCAAAATGTCAGAGTCTGCTAAAAGTAACACAGAAAGACTATCTAGGTCCTGCCACCAACAATACTTGCCCCCAGTAACCAGGACCAGGGTCAGCCAGTCTCAGGCTAAAAGCAATGCAGTACTATGAATGAGAGAACAAACCGAGGGGGAAACGTCTGAGCCGTGTGAACCAAGGCCTGCTCCTACCTCTGAATATTTCCCTCGATAACTACTTAAGCTTCGTTCCATTCTTCGCAACCGCTGAAGCAACTGCTCTCTGTTGAGGCTGTCAGAGCTGCCTGGTGCGTCTTCAGCCTCGCTCTCCATATCAGAAGGTGGGTCAAAGGTGGCAGCGGGACAGTCCAGGTCAAGCTGGCTCAGGGACTCTCTGGAAGATGTTCGCACTAAAGACTCTTTAGAAGACCAGAACAGAGATTCCTTTATGGGACTCCGAAACAGAGACTCCACTGAAGGCACTCGGAGCTGGAGCTTCTGTGCAAAGGTCTGTGTGTCGCCCGACTGTAAACAAAGCCCAGCAGAGCCAAGAGTTAAAATATGCACTCAGACATCTACTCTCCTGTCACCAGCGTGGTCTAGTAAAAACTCTAACAAGTTCAATTTGCATCCCAGATAAGTAACACAAAACGCTGCTTAGTGAAAATGAAAGACACTGGCCAATTTCTGTAAATGCAATGTCTGGATCTGGAGTCTGAGAACTGGGCTCTAACTCTCCTGCCCGTCACCTAGCAGTGCACGCTGTCACTGAGTCACTGTCCTTCAGTCTGCACATCTGTACAAAGGAAGCCCGTTTACCATGCTGACCCCACAGTGACCCCATCTACCCACCTGGGAGACCCTTTAATAACACGCTGTGCCCAAAGTGTGGGCTTCGGGGTGAAGTCCGAGGTGAGGAGCTCAACCCAAGTGGGTCTGACCTGGTGAGTCTTCATGGAGTTAATGGTCCACATCATTCTTTTCACCAAAAAGGGGAATGGGCTGAGGGAGAAGGTGTGCTCTAGTGAGCCACTTCTTCTTGGAGGGGAATGGAGAAGTGGAGTGGGCCTGTCATACAGCTCGCTCTGCTGGAGCCCGGGCCACGAACTCAGGCTGTCTGTAAGTAGTATAACCTGGAAGCCACTCAAATGTCCACAGCAGAGAGCGCACTGCAGAGTATACCCAGAGGCCCAAAGCTGCAGGGGCTGGGGAGATGGCTCGGTGGGTAAGAGCATGTCTTGCCCTCTCAGAGGACCTGGGTTCTATTCCCAGCATCCATGTCAGGTGACTCACAAGCACCTGTGTAAGTCCAGCTTCAGGGAATCTGATGCCTCCAGGCCCCTCAAACACCTGCACCCAAGTGCATACCCCCATATGCATACATATAATTATTAAATAAATAAATAAATAAATAAATAAATAAATATCAAGCTAGAAAGCAGTGTGCAGCTGGGTGGTGGTGGCACATGCCTTTAACTTCAACACTTTGGAGGCAGAAGCAGGTGGATCTCTGAGTTTGAGGCCAGCCTGGTCTATAGATCGAGTTCAAGGATGCCCAGGGCTACACAGAGAAACCCTATCTTGAAACACTCCCTCAAAAAAAAAAAAAAAAAAAAAAAAAAAAGAAAATAGAATGCATATCATGAGCTCATTTTGACTTGTTTCTAAGTACTTTTTAATTTCTATGTATATTTTCACAGGTGCCATCAGAACAGTCACAAAGGACAGACACATGCAGAGATAACCTGTCTTCGCATGGTAAAACTTTGGTTGGATGTAGTTTTTGTGTTACATTATTCTGCACCTTTTAGTTTGTTTCCATAATGTACAAGTTTCATCCTCATGATGGAGGGCTCAGAAGGAAGAGAAGGAATGCGTCCTGTAAAAAATCTTTAAAACTGCTCTTACTGGCAATTCCATTACCAGTTATCGTCTGGCCCACATGACAACATCCTCACAAAAGACCCTGGGACAGACAGATGAAGCACGTGGGAAGAAACACTACAAACAGCTGGGATTTCAGGGTCTGCAGCAGCTAATGAACAATGTCAAAGTCTGTGTTTGTAGACCAATATCATCTCAGCTGCCACATCTACTATGATGGGCTGTAACTTTCATTGCATATTTTTTGGAGCTGGGAGGACCACAGGGCTAACACGTGCTTGGCAAGTGTGTATCACTCTGCTTCAGCCTTCTGAAGAGTTGTGTGACTCATCCCTTCAGTGGTAGAGTCAGTTTCACCAAAGCCCAAGTCTCAACTACTTGTTCTACAGGACCTGGAGTAAGTTACTAAGCTCGACAGTCCTGTCTCCTCCTCTGTAAGATGGGGTGGAGAGCACGATGATGACGATGACGCCATCTACTCTGCACGACTACAGCAAAGACTGAATGAGTTAACACAACAGGCAGCAGCAATGAGCATGAAGAGACGGGAAAGGAAGAGATGCAGCTTCAAACAAAAGCAAAGGCAGAAATAAGAGGCTCATAGCACGGTGGACGCAGAGCATGCACTCTTCTGGTTACAAGAACTAAGGGCATTTGCTAGGGGCCTGGCTTAGCTCTGCCACAGTAGGTAAATGACTTTGAAGAAGTGACACAACCTCTTTCTGCCTGTCTCTACCTATATAAGATGAAGCCAGCAGCACCCTTGTCATGAGGTGGGTGGGTATTAAGAATGTAGGCTCACCCACAGCAGGTACAACTTTCACATGACATCCAGTGTGGTGATATATTATTTATGATTTATTAAACCTTGCTTGAGGATTCAGAAAGCAAAGCCAGCCTCAAGCTATAGAGATCAGGCAATGATGGTACACACCTTGAATCCCAGTACTCATGATTAGGAGATAGATGGATCTCTGTGAGTCCAAGGCCACCCAGATCTACACAAGATTGATCCAGTCCTAAAAAGAAACAGCTCACACAAAGATGATCTCAGCACTTGGGATAATATGCCTTTAATCCCAGCACTAGGGGTATAAAAAGCAAAGGGTCTCATGTAGAGATTTAGTCTCTAGCCATGTTGAGGAGAGCACAACAGTCTGAGTGAATCTGAGGAGCAGTGAAGTCAGGAGCAGTTAGAGGATTGCTCCTTGGTGTGAGCTGAGGCAGAGGTAAGACCTAGTGTCTGGCTTGTTTGCTTTTCTGATCTTCACAAAGCTTGAACCCCAGTATCTGTCTCTGGGTCTTTTATTTATCAAGTTACAATCCAACCTTTCCTTCTTCCTTCCTACCACAGCCAGAGTTTGAGAGCAAGAACACAACCAGACTAAAATGTTCAGCTTCTAAGACACAGATTTAAACCCATTAAGGTGCAAACCACCCAAACCCCACCCAGTCCAGAAAACGGTTAATTAAAACTACGGTGACACACAGTGTGGGGATGTGAGGCAACCCATGCAGACTGCCAGCTGTGGCTGCTGCTACACAGAATCACCCTCTGCACTAGCAATTCCATTCTGAACACATGCACCAGCAGAGAGGTGCAAATACGGCCGGCAAAAGACACAATTCACAAAGACCCTAAATCAAATTAGCCTAGTCAATAGAATTTCGGTTTAACTGTCTTGTTCACCAGTGGAATAGCAGCCAACAATCCTGTTTACCTCTGGAATACTAGAAAGCAATGAAAATGGTTTGAAATCATAGCAACAATACAAATCAATATCATGGGGTATGAAACAAAAGCTGCCAGCCATGCTGGGCTCACACTGTGACTTCAGCTCTCCAGAGGCAGGGGCAGGGCCACTGCTAGTTTGAAGCCAGCCTGGCTTACACAGAAGTTTTAGACCAGTCAAGGTGAGATGTAAAACTATCTAGAGCAGCGGTCCTCAACCTTCCTAATGCTGTGGCCCTTTAATACAGTTCCTCATGTTGCTACTTCATAACTATAACTTTGCTACTGTTATGAGTTATAATATTTTTAATGGTTTATCTTATGTGCACTGGTATTTTGCCTGCATGCGTGTCTGTGTGAGAATGTTGGATCCTCTGGAGTTACAGCTTATGAATCATAATGTAAATACCTGATATGTGACCTAAAGAACTGGAAGGAGGGAGGGAGGGAGGGAAGGAGGGAGGGAGGGAGGGAGGAGGGAGGGAGGGAGGGAGGGAGGAGGAGGGAGGGAATAGGCAGGCAGGCAGGAAACCAGACACTTTTATAAAGGTCAAAACAATAAAATTAACTTGCAGTGCTAGGAGCAAGAACGGTGATCACCTCTGAGGAAGAGGGAAGGGACCAGAAGGGAGCCAAAGGCTTTTATTAATTATTTCTGATTCTAGGGAATTTTAAAATTTTTATTATATCCACTAATTTATTTGTGCATATTAGGAAATAGAACATATAAATCAGAGGACAACTTGCAGAGTCAGATCCCTCCCGGCACCAGTGGGTCAGTCATCAGGCCTAGTGGCAAGCACCTTTACCTGATGAGCCACTTTGTCTGCAAACACAGCCACATACTAGTAAAAACAAACAGGCCAACAATCTGAAAGGACTTACATCTTTAAATAAATTAGTAACCAACCTGAGGAGGGGATGCTTCACTTCTATTAACACCATCTGGAGATTTTGTAGCTTGTGTTGATACATTCTAAGAACAAGAAAGAACATCATTAAAAAAAAAAAAGAACAGAAAACTAAAGTTTTAAAGCTTTTAAGACAAAATATTAAGTAAAACCTAGCAGATGCTTTTATCTATTGAACAAAATTAGTAATTGTTTATTAGAACATTTTCATGCAAGCAAAAGTAGTGTGGTTAAGTATTTTAGAAAAATGACTTTGCTGTAGAACATGAAACTAAATCATAAAGATTAGTGTGTAGCAAGTGTATTTCAAACTAATCACAAACCTCTTCCCCTTACAACACTGGTTTTGTCCCCATAACAAAACCCACCAACAGGGACTTGGTCAGCATAGCTCACTCCCAATAGAAAACTATCCAAAAAGAAGTCATGTCACCTGCTCCCTACAGTAAAATCACATTCAAATTAAAATTATTTGGGCAAAGCTATTAAAAAAAACAACAACTTGGTAATAAGAAATTGAAATGCTTCATTCATTCTAAGCCAGCAATGTAAATGAAGCCAGTGTAAACACTTTGGGAAAAATGTTCTACTGGAAACTTCTTCCACAGGCACTGGCTTTTGTTTTCTTCTGTTGGTGAGCCCAGTGCTCCCAGGGAGAGTCACTGGTTAGCGGATGGCATGGCTTGCACAGACAAAGCTCAGGATTCTGAGATTGAGAACTCGGTAAGCATGCCCGGAGCACTGCCTCTGTGATTCACCACACTACAGAAGCCCCCTAGGAAAACCGCCTCCCTGCTTTACACAGCAGCATGGCACCCCACACATACAACACTGGTCACTGTCCCAGTAGCCCAGCAATTACATGCTACACTTCCTCTTCCTTTACAGCTTACCCAAAGAAAGATCAAAGAGAAATGGGTAGCTTGTCAAGAGTATTCTCAAGTTCCTCAAGGTAAATTAGGTATTTATTAATAACAAAGTAATCTTTGGGTATTATAAATTTATTGTGTAATATAATTTAGCCTTATTTTTCAGGAAAGAAAGCAAAATATTTACAAATGGAGGATTTCCTTGGCATTCTTGTTAAGTTGCCCAGACTGGTCTTTTAAAGTCCTAAGCTCGGAGGAGGCCCTCCCGCCTCGGTTTTTCAGTCCTGAGTTACACAGGTGCACTACCATCCTAGTGTAGGATTTACTTTCCTGGAGACATCCACAGTGAGGAACCAGCGTGTGTGGAGGTTGGAAACAAAGTGACCATGTGTGAGAACAGATGGTAGCATCCCAAAGGATGGATATGAGCTACATATTGTTAGCAGTGGGTAACAGGCATGTGGTGAGGGGAATAGTCACATTATTATTATCTATGATATGCTTCAAGTTTTCCTGCATCAAACCTTTTAAGCACCTTCGCTTCCCTCTAAAATAGGTTCTTAATTTTTTTTAAGTTACATAGAAAAAAAAAGGTTGGGAGAGCATTGGAATTAACGAGCCTTCCTGATCACAACCACTTCAATCACAGGTAATGCTGCACAGGCCACATTATCTACATAACATCATGATAATACACTGGAAGGCTAGGAATACACTTGAAATTGAGAAGAAGGCCTCAGAGAGCTCCATAAGCTAGGTCAGGAGAAAGAGGGAAAGCCAGGTCCATATTCTTCTTGAAGGCAATGAATGACCTGACACACAACCGTGGTCCATGGGAGGAAGCTGCTCCACCAAGCCCACAGCACACAAGATTTAAAACCATATTTAAAGCTTTCTTCTCTTTAGACTTCTTGTTTGTTTTGAGACAGGGTCTTCCGTAGTCTAAAGTTTTAAATTAACTAAGTTGCCAAGGCTGGCCTTGAACTCCTGATTTTCTTTCCTTCCTTCACTTCCTGAGTGCTGAGATTACAGGCATGCATATGCATGGCCAGCCTCGAAAATACTTTTAAACGTAAATTCTGTATTATACAGCAAGCAAGTACAGTATAGCTAGGGAGCACACTGGCCTAGTAGACTGTGTGAATCTAAATCAGGGCTCTCTAGAAGCAAAGCTTGAGGTTTCTGCCACTATCTGTAGAGTCCTCCTTTCTGCCTTGTTCCATTTTCAGCTTTTGCAATCCCTGTCATCTGCAGACCCAACACCTCCTGTACGCTGCTTATTTTCTCCTGCAACGCTGGGATTCTTTTGTGTAAACATACACATTGACATCTTTGTCTCCACACTAACCCATCAGCTCTCAGAGGGCAGGCACACCAATATTCCCATCCTGGCGCCCAGTACCTGACATTTTGCCTAGGAGAAGGCACTTAATGAACCATTGTTAAATCCTTGCCTGGGCACTTCCTTCACACAGGAACTCTCAAAGTCTTCCAGAGAAGCAGGAAGCACTCGCTCAACATATGCTGATGACCAGGGTCACCAACTGAGGGCAATAATTGAACAACAGAAAAATCCATTCAGCTGATTTTCCTACAGCTTCTCTTTTTTGCCAAATTTGTCTTCAAATATATTCTTTCCATTTTTTCTACAATCTTTTCTAATTACACCTGTTTCAATATTTCTATAGTCACTTTTTTGACTGCTGAGCACTAAGGAGACAGTTATTTTTAAAAGTACAGAAAGAAAAATGTTTTCCAAAATTAAATTAAGCCCTGGCAGCATAGCACATACTTTTTACACTGGCAACTGGAAGGCAGGTGGATCTCTGAGTTTGAGGCCAGCATGGTTCACATAGCAAGTTCCAGGACAGCCAGAGCTAATGATAGTGATATCTGCCTCCCCTGATAAAAACCTTTAAAAAAAAAAACTAAATTAGGGAAAACTCAGCATTTGATAAACTTGTAATTAATCCACACTAAGTTTTTATTATGATACCAAATAATTATTCTGTAGTTTCCCTTTCTCATGAAGACGTACGTTTTTAATCATGAACATATAAAATGTATATGATTAGGTTTTTTTTTAGTTTACTTAAGTTTATTTTTAAATAATTTAAAGCATTTTTACCTTGTAGCATATTTGACAACAGACTAGGAACTGAAAAGAAATTATTTTATCATATCTTTTAAGTTTCTATTACTCCTATATGCACAATATAGCATGTCTTTTTTTTTTTTTTTTTTTTTTAAGTAAACTGGTAGTCTGTGTATCTGGGATTCCTGACTCTGCCCCAAATATCTTTATAAACAATAAGTGTTCCTTATAGCCAGAGACAGAGGGAAAGCAGTTTTCCAAATGTCCCTTGCCATCCCGTCGTCACCCTGAGCCGCTTTCTTCTCTAGACCCAAGTTTAGAGTAAAACCAAAGACCACTGTCATCTTTATGCACACCAAGACTTCACTGGCCATCTGGCTTAAGAACAAATGTTCTGTCTCTAGCCACTAGCTATCAAATTAAACTAATTCTCAACATTTGGAAAAACTGCAAACCCAGTTCAGCCATCCTCCAAGGGAACTTAAAGGCAGAGAAGTAAACTCTGCTACATTTTAGTTTATTAAATCATCAAGTTACCAGATACTCCAAATAGAAAAATGTCTACTTTCCCAAAATAAATCACATATAAAGTTAAAACTAAGTGAATTCATTCATTTTTTAAATGAGACAGCTGTTTCCTTTCACACTTAAGAACTAGTAATTATAAAACAATACACTTACTCTTAACTATCGTTTCAAAATAAAGACATGAGCATGCTGTGATAGAATCCACCTGCCTATGCAATGTTGTTAATTATTGACTTACATAATGAATGCATGATTTCCCTTAAAAAATCAGTCTCATTTCAAACACTCTTTGCTTCTTCCTAACAGTAAAACAGATTTCTAATCACCCATACTGGCTTTTTCGGTATAAGCAAACATTTCCAAAGGATAAAACATAAGCGCTAGTTCTGACGAGTGAAGGTGGCCTTCGCTACATTAGTGGGAAGGGGGATGTTACTGTGATGCTGTTAGAGTCCCAGGAAGCAGCTAGTAGCCAGACTCAGTAACTTGTTCTCGAAGATTTAGAGCAGGGTTAGCAACACGACACTGAAGACACTACGAGGGAAAGCAAGTGATAAACCACATGAGACTTGCGGCTACAACTACCCAAATGTTTTGCTTCCCCACAAGGGAATGCAAAAAGCAGTGGAAGGACTCACCACACTGCCAATCTGTGTTTTAGGCTGTTTGGAGGAATCCAAAGCAAAGATAGTATACTCAGAGAGAAAGGCAGGTTCTGCTACCATCCCGGCTAGTACCTGTCTCAGTCAGTGTAATAAGCAGAGGTATAAAAACAAGACAAACGATGAATACAAATCATGGCATGTTCCAAAATAATCTATCTCACAGCACTATACTACAACATTTGTAATACTGCAGCCACTCATGATAATCACCCCGTCTCCCAAAAAAGAAACAGTAAGTTGCTGGGAAAGATCAGGAATGGGATGAACCAGTGAGTTTAGGATGACTTGCTAACTGGCTTACACATGTCTGCAGCAGGCATCATAGTACCCAGTATATCTGGCAACTTGGTATTCCAATATTTAAAAAAATGCACAGAAGTGCAAAGTTCCGGTGACAAGCAATGAAGACTCTCAAGATAATGCCCAGAGCTAACAGACTGTATACTTAAACTTTCCTAGGAGGCTACATCTGAGACGTCACATTAGCTCTTCTGACCGGACACCATCCTCCTCCTCCTCAGCAGCAGCAGCAGCAGCAAAATCATGACAGTAGGACACTTGAGGAGGTGGTGGGCAGGTATAGGGCACAGCTACAGCCCAACACTGCAAACTTCACAGATCTGCACTCATCCTCACTCACTGAGTTACATACACCAAAAACAGAAAACTTTCATGTTAACCATATCTCAGTAAAGTGGGCTTGAAGATAAATGTAAACAAAACTTTAGCGTAACTTTCATAAACACTAAGATGAATTCTTTTTTTCTCTCTCTCTTTTTTTTTTTAATATGGAACACTTCACGAATCTGTGTGTCATCCTTGCACAGGGACCATGCTAATCTTCTCTGTATTGTTCCAGTTTTAGTATATGTGCTGCCGAAGCAGGTGCCTGAGATGAATTCTTTAGATACTTAAAAAGACAGCACTGAAGTATACACAAATAATAAAACACAAAAAGCCTTTATTAATACTTATATGCAGAATTACTTTTACCAAAAGTACATACATAAGAGCTGAGCAGTGGTAGCACATGCCTTTAATCCTAGCACTCAGGAGGCAGAGGGCTACACAGAGAAACCCTGTCTCAAACCCTCCCCGCCAAAAAAAGTACACACATAAGAAAAGTGTAAAATAAACAAAATCTATTGACACTAGTTCTCTGGATACATATTCTTTTGTGCTTTCTTTTTCTTCCAGAAGCTGTTACACCAAAATGGAAACAATCATGAATTGGGTATATATATATCTTATTTAAAATGATTTATTTTGCATGTGTATGTTAACATCAGTTGTCTTTCCTGACTGCTCTCCACTTTACCTATTGAAGCAGGATCTCTCCCTGCTAGTCTACAGCTAGCCAGCTTGCCACAGGGATCCTACCTTTGTATGACAAGGGCTAGAATCACAGGCTGCTCCCACACTTGTCTGGCTTTTGTGTAGGTCCTGGGGATCTAAACTACAGTCCTCACACTTATAGAGCAAGTGCTGTCCCCACTGAGCTACCGCCCCAGACCACCCCCTCAATAACAGAGACTGCATGCCTACTCATGAGTGAAACTGCACATATTACTAACAAATATACAAGCACACAAGTTCAGTGCATGTAAGACAGGAGAGATTTGAATAGGAGCTCCATGGGTATCACAGATTTCTCACTGGTAACTGTTTTATAGTTACAACGGTATAATTACACAGGATGTTGCTATTTAGAGAGAGGGTACACAAGCTCCCCCTAGTCCTTTATAATCTACTATGCATATCAAATTATTGCAAAATGAAAATGCTAAAAACAATTAATCCAATAAAATATTGACAGCAGTTGTTTTAAGAAAAATTATATAATGAAGTATAACATACTCTATGGTATATAATATACTATATAATGCAGTACATATAATATACAACAAATTATATATCCTGTAAAGGACATGTCTGAAAAGAAGTATGTGCAAAAGTTTAAAAACATTAGCAGGTGTTGGTGATACACGCCTTTAATCCCAGCACACAAAAGACAGAGGAAGGCAGATCTCTGAGTTCGAGGACAGCCTAGTCTACTGAATGAGTTCCAGGACAGCCAAATCTACACAGAGAAACCCTGTCTCATAAAATCAAAATTTAAAAAAAAAATTCACTTTTCCCTCAGGACTTTAAGGCTACAGATACTGACTACAGTATTCACCAGCTCTTTACCCAGCACTATACTAGAGACATCCTAATTATAGACAGGCAAATTTTTTGGTTTATTTGGTCTAGATGGTGTTTTAAAACAGGCCCTCGCTGGGTAGTGGTGGCACACACCTTTGATCCTAGTACTCCGGAGGCAGAGACAGGTGGATCTCTGTGAGTTCAAGGCCAGCCTGGTCTACAGAACAAGTTCCAGGACAGCCAAGGCTACAGAGAAACCATGTCTCGAAAAACAAAGAAATAACAATAAAAAAACAAGCAAACAAACAAAAAAACAGGCAACCATGTAGGTGACCTCAAGCTTCTTATGTAGCAAGGATGACTTTGAATCATTGACTCTCCTGACTCTTGTTCTCCCCCTAACTGGATTAGTTAGGTGTCACTATGCCAGGCTAAGACAAAATAAAATGAAACAATTTTTAAAAACGATGCCTATGCACTTTGGTGTGTGTATGCATGTAAGCATGTGGGTAAATGAGACCAGAAATTCATGTTGAGTGTCTCCCTTTATTGCTCTCAAACTTTTCTTTCTTAAATATTTATTAATTTTTATGTGCATTGGTGTTTTGCCTGCATGCATGTCTGTGTGAGGGTGTCAGGTCCCCTTGAACTGGAGTTACAGACAGTTGTGAGCCACCACGTGGGAGATGGAAATTAAACCCGGGTCCTCTGGAAGAGCAGCCAGTGTTCTTAACCGCTGAGGCCATCTGTCCAGCCTGGTCAACCTTACAGTCTCTCACTGAAACTGAAACTCACCAATCTTGCAAGAGTGGCCAGCTAGCAAGCTCCAGGGATCCTTCAGCCTCTGCTTCCTCAACTCAGGGATGACATGTACACATCATCACACCTGGCTTCTTACATGGGCTCTGGGGATCCAAACTTGAGTCTTCATGCTTATACAACAAGCATTTTGCCAACTGAGCCATCTCCCAAACCCAGGATACAGGTTTTTTTTAAAGCTCTTTTTGTAATATTGATGATTAGAGCTCCTGGGATGGAATCTAAGAACTTCCTATACTAAAGTCTAAATGTTATTACCAATCATACATTAAACTATGCTAAATGCCTGCCTAGCTCTAAGAATCCCATCCAAACTTACTGAAAATCTGACTCTGGGGCTCTCAGAAATGCCATTCTTTTAATAAATGTTAACTTTAAGTTGAAAGCTAGACAGATTCACTTCTCTTAGCTTCCAAGTTAATTTTTTTAAAGGAAAAACATTATTACCCATGCAAGTAAAAAAAAAAAAAAAATTACAAGTTTAAAAGGGAGTATATGTGAGGTTTTAAGAGAGTACCACCCGAGGCTGGAGAGATGTCTCAGAGGTTAGGAGAATTGGCTGCTCTTCCAGAGGTCCTGAGTTCAATTCCCAGCACCCACATGGTCCACAGCAGAGTCATCATGGCACCAACACTGAGTGTAGTGATGCTCCGGAATTCACGTCAACAAACCATCTGAAGCCTCTTGGCTACCTTGAAGGATTTCAGCCTATCCAGTGAGTCTCATGCATGCCATGCCTTCTACAACTGTGTCTTTCTACGATGGGGTAGTCACTATTTTTTCTGAATTCACCCATTTTTCCTTGTGGTGATATATTATTTATGATTTGATAAAGCTTACCTGAGGGTTCAGGATGCAAAGTCAGACACAAGCTATAGAGGTCAGGCAGTGGTGATACACACCTTTAATCCCAGTAGCCATAGAGGTAGGTGGCAGTAGTACACACTTTTAATTCCAGAACTCAGAAGACAGGTAGATGGATCTCTCTGAGTTCAAGGCCACCCTGGCCGACACAAGAATAAAGAGTAATAGAGCTCATGCCTTTGATCCCTCCACTTGGGACCACATACCCACAACTGCCTGTAACTACAGATGCAGCAGATTCATCACCCTCTGGAGAACCCCCAGAACTGGAGTTATAGGCAGTATGCATACCCATGTGGTTGCTTGGAAATGAATCTGTCCTCTTTTTTGGTGGGGGGAGGTTTCGAGACAGGGTTTTTCTGTGGCTTTGGAGGCTGTCCTGGAACTAGCTCTTGTAGACCAGGCTGGTCTCAAACCAGACATCAGCCCGCCTCTGCCTCCCAAGTGCTGGGATTAAAGGCGTGCACCACCACCGCCTGGCTGGAAATGAATCTGGGTCCTGTGTAAGAACAGCAAATGCTCCTGACTGAGCCATTTCTTCAGTCCCCTTAATATCATCCTATATTTGTTATACTTCACAGGAAAAAAAGGAAGAGAAACGATTGGTTTTCATGCCAGCTGCTAGCTATATGGAACTGGTTGTTAGTTTTCAGTTTCTAACCACCAGCTTGAATAGAGGGCTTTTCCTCATATTTGAACAAAACATTGCTGAATTATTCTAATAGCTTCCAAACGTTAAAAAAGCATATCTATCCTCAAATTATTTTTCTATAACAGTTTACAAGAGTTAACTGTATTTAAAAAAAGAAAAAGACCAGTTGAATTATTAATAAATATAATACCTAGGAATTGAATAACAGGTTTGTCAAAATTGTTTCCCATAGTGTCCCCATCATCAGCATTGGTTTAAGTTCCTATGAGAAGAGTATGAGAATGCCACACTAACCTCTCTGTTTGGTGTCACGTCATCAAGCTGCTCTGTAAATGAAGATGTCCTGCTTCTAATCCTTGTTGGTGTTGAAGAGCTGGAGGAAGCCTACATTGAAAAATTATTGTACAAATTAAAAGACAGCACTAACTAGTACATTATTCTTTTGTTTTATATTGGCTTATTATATTTTATCACTCTTTCTTTTTTTTATTACATTATTCTTGAGCAGTTCTTTTCTCACTTCATGCCCAGGAATCAAAAAAAAAAAAAAAAAAAAAAAAAAAGGAAAGGGACATAATAAGCAGGAAAGAATATTACAATAAAATCAACTTAGCTACCCACGAGGTCCTTGACCTGACAGTCAATTTTAGCAAATATATATATAATAAGATAAGGCTGTGATTATATTTAGGATGATACTATTGGGGGAAACTGAGGTCAAGTAAAGAGTATACAAAAAATTGTACTATCTTTGCCATTTTCTGTAAAACAAAATGATTCAAAATTTTAAGTTCATTCAAAACAAAACAGAAAGGTTGAGCCAGATGGTGATGGCATACACCTTTAATCCCAGCACTCAGGAGGCAGAGGCAGCAGGTGGATCTCTGTGACTCTGAGGCCAGACTGGTCTACAGAGGGAGTTCCAGGACAGCCAAGGGTACAGAGAAAGCCTGTCTTGAAAATTTAAAACCAAAGAAACAAAAAGGTTGTCAATTTCAACTTTAAAGTCCCTGAAACATTCAGTACAATGTCCCAACTTTCTTTGCACAGCTGGACACTGAGATGCTAAGAACAACAGGACTACTTGAATCCTCAATGTAGAACAAAGAGCCCAAATACTAACCCTGGCATCCAAAGTCTACTCTAATGTGAGCTAAAAACAGCCCTGAAAGTGCAAAAACCAGAACATGAAGACTCCTCTGTACTTGTAAGAAAATATCACCTCTGAACTCGCCACACCAGAGAACAAGTGGACAAATGGAACTCTTTGAGCATCATACACATACAAACACTACACACACACACAAAGAAAAACAAACAGACATACATTAAACTTCACATCCGGCAGATGTTGAGTAAACAGTGTAGAAATAATTGGCCATCCACTCTGGGAAAGATACAAATGCTAGCCTCTTAATGGAAATGATGTTTATGTCAAAGGCAGAGTGTAGAGTGAGTTTAAGTGACAAGGACACGTATACCTAAGCTCAATAACTTAATAAACAGCCTAAGTTCAACCTTAAAAACTTACTAGCCCAGTCCTCTCTTTATATGCAATAGGCAACTTGAGATCTGGCAATCAGACACACCCACGTGGGACTGAGTCACACGTAAGAAAATAGACTTACAAAGTTAAAGGTCACCCTTTGGGAAGCATAGGAACAGAGCTGGAAACTGCAAGGGAGCACAGAGCAGTGGGAGAGGTCATGCTGGTGCCTGGTGTGAGTAGCTGAACATTTTTAAGAACCCAGGAGGTAGTAATCAGCCCAGGCTAAAGAGCCTTCCAGAAACTGTGACTTAAGAAGTATATAAAGATGAAGAGTGAGCTCTGAAACACCCTGTGCCCAGAAGAGTAGGTTAGCACCTGGCAACATCCAGACTCAGGGTTCACTGCTCTTCTCTGGAGCAAGGAGAGGAATGAGAGAGAGGCGGCACTCTCCTGGGGCACAGATCTTTAATGGGCTCTCACCCTTAGACAGGTATGAATTTAGAGCTTGGAGACAGCTCAGTGGAAGAGCATTTGCCTAACATGGGAAAGGCCCTGGTTTGTGTGCGCGTGCGCGTATTATCCAGGCTCACATTCCTATTTCATTCCCTGCCAAGTTCTTAGTAGCTGACCAGAGGCTTCAACTTCACTATAAGAAAAACCAGTCCAGACAGGTTATGGTGGCAGCGCATGCCTTTTATGCCAGCACTCTGGAGGCAGAGGCAGGTGGATCTCTGTGACTCTGAGGTCAGCCTGGTCTACAAAGCAAATTCCAGGACAGCCAGTACTTTTACACAGAGAAACACTGGTGGGGGGGGGTTGGGGGGGGCACGATCCACCTAGCATTTCAGTAGATCCCACAAGACTCTTGCCCTGTGGATGACATGTTACTCTCACAACTGTTTTACCATAGATGAAGGTGGGGGGGAGGGATCTGAAAACATGGTTTTAGCTGAAAATGAACTGTTCTAAACTAAGGACAAAAACAACTACCCACGTAAGTTTAACGTAGTCACATAAGCCCTTCAAATGTGGGCCTACAGGACAGAGACTGAGGCTAAAGGAGTACACTCTTGCTGTGCTAAATAAAAGCAAAATGCCTACAGGGACACATGGCAAGTGCTGGCAGTCTCTAGCAAAGAGACCTCTTCAACAGCCCTCAAAGTGACCGAGACCTCCAAGCACTGACTGACCTCTACCATAACCACATGGACATGGCAGGTAAGAAGCCAACATGGACAATACCTTGACAGCCGTAAAACAGAGCCAGACTGCTGACCTACAGGACGTGGAGTCTCCAGGCTAGGCAGCACTAGTACTGTGTGAAAATGAACAGTAACTTGGGGAATGGTCAGGGTTGGTCCCGGTCCACAGTCCTCGGCTCTTCATCCCCCATCAGAGGCTCCTTGGGCGCTGCCCTAACCCTCCTCGCAAACACTCCCCTACACGCACACAAAAACTCCTATGCACAGTATCACAATAGTGGAAGCACGTGTCTCCCAGCCATGCAGGGACTCGTGTGCCCTTCCAGGCAAATGTTACACCCAGCACAGCACCTTGTAGGAACTGTTTAGTAAAAAATCCTTAATAAGTACAAATGACTCCTTATACTTTGTCACTTTGGGTCCTCACGATCATCTGAAAGGTACAAAGGGCATGCTACATTGTACCCAATCTCCTGATAAAATACAAAGGGCGTGTTACATTGTACCCAGTCTCCTGATGAGACTGGATGCTCAGAATGCTTACACAGCTTGCCCAAGTTAGACCTCCACTAACTAGGTCAGCACACAGGCTGTCTAACTCCTGTCCACCTCACCAGCTCTCTAGATGACCATTTCTCAAAGTGCTCTGGGACTCACAGTAAAAATAATCACGATACCACCATACCTCTACCTAATTCATAGAGACAGCCCTAAAACAAACGTTGCACAGAACTTTTCATTAGCACAGGGTACAGCAGCTAGGCATCAAACCCATCCATCTAGCCCATCACCCCACACACATCCAGTCTTTACGGCATGTAAACTTCCTACCATCAGACATTGTTTTTTATTTTTGTTAATCTTGAACCATACACACATATGCAATGAAACATGGTTACATCTACTATGCATTTTCTTCCCCACCCACATTCCCTCTGGGCTCTACCAGTGCTGCCCATATGTGTAGGGGTGTGAGGCACCCACAGAAGCAGGAGAGACCTACCAGAGAGACCTCCACGACCTATGAGTAAGACTGCGTAAGACTGCGCGCTGATTCTCCCTCCCCCAGCAGCTGCTCACTAAGGAGAGGGTCCTGGAGAAAACCTCCCCTAGTGAGCTCTATCTTCTAACTGTAATTTCACTAAACCTAAGAGCAGACGTCCAGGTACAGCTCACAGCCACCTGGAATACCTTCACAGCACCATGGCATCCTTGTAAGCACAAAGCTCCTGTTCTGGTCACCAATGCTCAAATCTATACACTCCAAGGTATTTCATGTTTTCAACTATGATTTTAAAAAAGAAATTAGCATTATCCCCAGGTTAGCAACATGCTTTAAAGACAGCAAAACCAAAAATTTTGGATATTCAAGTTAGTAGGATGCTCTACATTTAAATTTACTCTACTAGAGGCTGCATTACCTGCAAGTTTCACAGACACTAAGTAGAATTATTAGAAACACAGGTATAATTCTGTATTACAAATCTATTTAGGTATCAGTGAGGTTTAGTTATTACGAATGGGTAACTTTCTGAAATCAACTAATCCCAGCTTTCTAAGAAAAAAAGGAAGCAAAGCAAAATTCTTTTTTTTTTTTTTTGGCCAACTAGTCACCTACAGAGAGTCCTCTGATCCCCTCACCCCTTCCAGTCTGCTGCTAAAGTGCTAAAGGCGCTGAAGACAAAACAAGCGCTGAGTGACTGACATCGCTATGGAATCATTAGCGTGTGTGGCTGCTCACAGGCCTTTTGATTTAGCTTCTGCTTCTCAGGTTTTGCCCCAAGCAGATGCAATGTCTTGGAAACAGGTGTGATACTAGGTTGTGCCAGCATACAAAGCATCTGCTCCTTAGCTCCTCCCACACTGAGGGTGGGGACAGGGCCACCGGATCTTTCTGCATTACAACACTGCTCCAGTCTCTGCAGATCAACTGGACATTCCAGTTAAGAAGGGTTACCTATCATGGGCTTAGTTTTCACATACAGTGCCCCCTGTTAACATCTCTGGATCTCACAATTTAACAAATCAGGCTAATTCATCCCAGTGTCTCAAAACTTTTATGACCCTAACATCGAGATTACAGATTTTCTTTTCTATCTGAGTCTGGGTGACTCCCTATGTAACCCAGACTACCCTCAAATTCTTGATTCTCCTTCCTCAATCTCCATGTGCTGAGTTTCTAGGTGTGTGTCACCAGGGCTGGTTCTGAAACAGGAAAAGTCTTGGGGCCAAAAGGGGGCTGGAACCTGTGCCCCAGGAATGTGCAGAGGCAGATCAATGCTCCGCACTGCATGTGGCTTTTCTCCCTTCCCGGCCATGAACCTGCAATGCCAAGGACTCTCACCAGACTCTGCAACCCTGTGGCTCCTGCTTTCACTTCATCAGACCATAATAACTCCATCCAAGGGTTCTTCAGAGCTGCCTCATTTATCCACTCATCAAAACGAGCGAGCGAGAAGGAAAAATAAAGGTTTCTCAGCAACCTGTCCAGATGCAGTCTATAAGCCACCAGAATGGTGTATACAGCTGGCATCGAGAATCGCCCGTTCTCCCTTGAGGAATCTGTACCCACACTTGGGCACATCTTACATTTGCAGCTCTTTCTTTGGGCAGACTCTTTTTCTTAAGCCTTGTACTTAAGCCTATATCAAGATAACGTTAATAAACCTCCAATCTGCTTCCTAACTGCCTAATCCCGAGACTCTTTGCCGTGTCAAAGCCATGAACCCTGGTTTGGTCTAAGTCAAGGGGTCAAATGACCCTTTCACAGGGATCGCCTAAAACCACCAGAAAACACAGATATTTTACATTATGATTCATAACAGTAGCAAGATTACAGTTATGAATTACCAACAAAAATAATGTATGGCTGGGGGCCACCACAACAGGAGGAACTGTATTAAAGGGTCACAGCATCAGGAAGGGTGAGAACCACTGGTCTAGGGGCATTTCTCAGTTTAGTGAGGGTAATATATGGTGTTGTCTGTCCCCCCTCTTCTCTGCTGATATCTACATGGGGGACACTTTTTTTTTTTTAACCACATAAACAAAACTTATTCTACTAAAACATAACAATGGCGCTGCAGAGATGGCTCAGCAGTTAAGAGCACTGATTGCTCTTCCAGAGGACCTCAGTTCAATTCCCAGCAACCACATGGTGGCTCACAACTGTCTATCATGAAATCTGGTGCCCTCTTCAGGCCTGCAGGCACGTGTGCAGACACAGCACTCATACCCAAAATAAATAAATAAATAAAATAACAATGTATTTCTATATAAACCATTATCAATGGGCACTGAACCCTCTTTGGTAGGAACACAGATTATAAACAATCAGGACAGCTGGGCAGTGGTGGCACAGGTCTTTAATCCCAGCACTAGGGAGACAGAAGCAGGCAGATTTCTGAGTTCCTGTTGACACAGCAAGTTCCAGGACTGTCAGGGCTACGAAGAGAGACCTGTCTCAAAACTCAAACCAAATAAAATAATCAATCAGAACAAATTTGGATTCTTCCCATCCCTGTGCTCTCTTTGGGAATTTAGGACAGGGACACTCTGTAAACTCAATTTTTCAATAATATGCCTCTTCAGGAAGAGACTCCTCTGCCATTTATGAGACATCATGCTGGGACTTTATGGTTTGTTTTTAAGATTTCTGCTACATTAACTATTATTTGGGGCCCTACTTTAAAAAAAAAAAAAAAGTCTGCAGGCTCAGGCAGGGCTTACATGTTGCTTTTGAAGAATGTTCTAACTGTGATGAAGCGTGCACACTGCACAGTCTGCCGTCCGAGCATGTGTAGGTGTGCAGTACGTGAGGCATGCTCACACTCCATGAGGCCATCGTTTCGTTCATGGCCAAAGCTTCTTCACATTTCCACTCAAACGCTGCAAGCCATTAAACAGTAACATCTACCCGCAGTCCCTGGGCCAGGTTCTGTTCTCCAGCCTGATGAATCTGTCTATCCTTATGTATTTCATGTAAGTAGACTCAAAATAGTTATCCTTTCATACCTTCATTTTCATAATATTTAAGTAAGTTTTAGTAATACTTAGTATGAGAACAAAAATGCCAAAATACTTTTTTACTTATGTAAAACACACACAAACCCACACACATATACACACACAGGCTGGAATTGAACACAGGGCCTTATGAATGCTGAGAAAGCACTCTACCACTGAGATATAGTCATAGCCCCATCTAACTGTTTAATAAGTTTTAGTAAGTTCTTTTAGTAAGTTCATCCTACAGAGTTAAAAAAAAATCAAAATATGTGAGTTGCTTTTAAAAAAATTAAGTAAAACCTGATTTGAAACATTTTAACTTTATTTTAATTCATACTTATAACCATCATCATCATATAATCAGATCTGATGAGCAAATGATTACTTAAAATAATAGCCACAAAGAAAGGATTCAAATAACCTTAGCATCAACCAAACAGAAATGACTAGGAATTAAATGGCTATCCTGTTATTTTGACACCAAGGGAGGGAGGGAGGGAGGGAGAACAGGCTGGCTGGCTGGCTGGCTGGCTCTATCCAATATCACTATTGCTATTGTATGGAAGTTTTGTAAATATTTACCCAGAACTACCAGCACCTGACAGACACTCTCCTGGAAACAAACATACCAGACAGTATCTTACAGAAAGCAAGCTAAGAACCAGAAAGCATGCACACAAAGGCCTCTAGAGAAACAAACTGAATGCCCAAATTTAGGTTATTACACTAAAATGCACTTAAAGAACCCTTCAGATAATTATCTTTATATAAAATTTATGTTTATTATCTCAGAGTTCACAATAGTTTAAAAAGCAGAAAGAAAATTTGATAGCACATAATGAGAAACATTACAAAAAAATACCAAATATAACCAAAGATAAGCAGGGGCTGGAGATGCACATTACATGACTTAGGGCAGGGGTGGACAACACTTGAACAAACTGAAGAGTGTGCAAAACAGGACCTTTCCTGTCTCAATACATCTTTCAAGGCAGTGGGCAGTGGTGGCGCACGCCTTTAATTCCAGCACGCAGGAGGCAGAGGCAGGCCGATCTCTGTGAATTCCAGGCCAATCTGGTCTACACAGAGTCCCAAAGCAGCCAGGACTACAGAGGGAAACCCTATCTGGGGGAAAAAAAAAATCCTTCAAGGCTCGGCAATTTCTTCTTCAAGAGATAGCAATCTATTTCACAAAATGATGACCTTCAGTCACCAAGATCATACACAAAGTGAAGACACCTTCCTTTAAAAACAAGGATGTGTAATCCACTACATAAGAGAGGCCATCAAAAGAGACTGCCAACCTCTGACTGAAAGTCCCTAACACTTGAAAATAATAACCCAAATATTTCTTCTTTCTGAGGTGCAGATCTGAAGGCAGGCGAGGCCCAGGCTTCTAATGGTAGCAGACACTGACAATTTGCTTTTCAGCTCTGGATGAAGATATTTTTTACCCAAAAGGATCCCTTAGGCCTTACCCACAGGACTCTGTCTGGCCCAGACTCTTCTCTCACAGTGTTAAGCTACAGGAACAGCAAGCTCTAACAGCTTAGCTTGCAATAAGCTTTTGTTGTTAACCCTAAAACCCCCTTTGCTACTAAACAAGTGCAGTTCACTTTTAGAGAAAAGGTCAAATTAAATGATAAATGCCTTATCAATAATTTATCCTATTAATATCTCACAACATATCCTTTTAAACTTGTATTTTCACTACACACACACACACACACACACACACACACACACACTTCTATTGGTTTGGTTTGGAGAACATGGGCTTGACATGTAGCCCAGGCTAGATCTGCATATGAAATCCTTCAGACCTCCCAACAGATATAAGGCACCTTGCCACTTATAAAAATACATACATTTCTTTTTGTCACAAAAAGTAGGTCAGAGTTTACATGCTGCAGTTAAACTGTCTCCTGTAACATCTACCATTCTATGTAAACAATACTTGTCTGCAGCTCTGATACTGTGTACCAATTAGGTCATCTTTGGGCTTTACAACTTCACCTACAGGAGGAATAATATCTACCTCATAGGTTTGTGTGAGGTTAAAATATCTGTTAACTGCTCAATAAGATACCCCGCAGGGACTCAAACCAATGGTGTTTGTTCTTAATGCTGCCTGAAAGATTTATTCAGCCAATTCTTCACCTGCCCCAGAATGCCAACACTAAAACAGCATCAGGGCTAGCAAGACAGCTCTGATGGCAAAATGCTTGAGTTCCATCTCAGAACCCAGGCTGAAAAAGACAAGTGTGGGGGCTGGAGAAATGCTCTTCCAGAAGACCCCAGTTCAATCCCAGGACCCACAGGGAAGCTCACAACTGTCTGTAAGTCCAGTTCCAGGGGACCTTTACACATAAACACTTCCAAGCAAAAACACCAATGCATGTAAAACAAAAATGAATTATTAAAAATAATGAAACACAGGTTGGTGGCACATGCTTGTAATCCCAGTGCTCAGGAGGCAGAGACAGGTGAATCCCAGGGTTTTCAGGTCAGAGAGACCAACCTATTTGGTGACTTCCAGGCCAGGGAGAAACTTTTATATCAAAAAAAAAAAAAAAAAAAAAAAGTTGGGGGAGGGATTCTGGAAAGACGGCTCAGAGGCGATGAGAATTTGTTGCTCTTGCAGAAGGCCAAGCAAGGTTCAGTTCCCAGAACCGACACGACGGCTCACAACCACACATGACTCAAGTTCCTTGAGATACAACAGCCTCTTCTGGCCTCTGTGAGCACTTGGCATGCGCATGGCATCCAGACACACACAGGTGAAACACTCACACAGATAAAAGAATTAAATCCAAAACTGTTTTTAAAATGGTAAAATAAAAAGTACAATGCCTGAGGATTGACGCCACGCTTGTCCTCTGGCCTCCACACCCACACGTACACACACACACCCACATGTACACACACCCACACGTACACACACCCACGTACACACACCCACACGTACACCCACACGTACACACACCCGTACACACACCCACACGTACACACACACACACACACACACACACGTACACACACCCACACGTACACACACACACACCCACACGTACACACACACACGTACACACACACACACACGTACACACACACATACGTATACACACACACATACGTATACACACACACATACGTATACACACACACACACGTACACACACACACACACACACACACACACACTAAAATGAAAACCGTACAACTAAATCTTTTCACATCCTAAACCTTCTCGGAATAAGTTTCTAGAAACAGGATGCCGGGTCGTTTTATATTTACACACCCTTAGTGCTCTCCCCCAATTAGCCAAGACGCCGCCTTTCTTGGAGCACCGACTTTCTAGGGTTCTAGGATCCCTCAAAGGAAGGGAGGGAGGAATCGGTGCTCAACCCACTGAGACTCAGAAAAGCCCGGGGAGTTTCAGCAGCAGCATCGGTGGTGGCGTCGAAACCCTGAGTCCGCTTCTCACACGAACACGCCCCCCTTTCCCTGGACCGAAACACACACGCCCCCTAAAAAGCAGCAAGAGCCGGGCGGCCGCAGGCTCCGTGCCCGCCCGCCGCCCGCCGTCACCCAGGTTCTGCGAAGTGACTAACTCGTGACAGCCTCGGAGGCTGGAACCGGCCCCGGGCGGGCTCCGGCAGGCGAGCGGCTCGACCGTCCGCCCTCGCTGCTCCATCGGGGGTTCGCTCGCAAGCGGGGCACTCGGGGGATCCTGGCCGTCCCGGGCTCCGGGTCCCGCGGCCGGGGGGGGGGTCAGAGGTCACACCCCACGCCGGACTCGAACCCGCCGCGCACCCCATCCTCGGGCCGGGCCGGTCCTAAGCGGGAGCACCGCGAGTAAGTCAGACGTCACGGCGGGGACGGGGGTGTGGGAGTAGCCAGGCCCGGGTCCCCACCGCGCCAGGACGGCCGCAGACCCAGGTCCTGGGGGGCGGAGGTCAAAGGTCACGGAGGAACGTCACCCCCCCCCGGGGCTCGGCGGCTCGGCGGCCGGCACCGGGCGCACCTGGGCAGGAGCTGACGCCTGCGGCGGCTGCAGCTGCTGCTGCTCCTCGCTGATCCTCTGCTTCAGCTTCTTGAACATGGCGCGGCGAGCGGCGAGCGGCCGGCGGCGTCTCTACCCGCGGGCGGCCGGGCCCGGGCCTCGCCGCCTTCCTGTGGAGCTCGCGGGCACCTCGGGGCGCTCGTCCTGCGGGCGTCGGCGTCGCCGCCGCCGCGTCGCTTCTTTCTGGGCGCCACTGGCTGCCCTCGGCGCCCCATCCAGCCCCCGTCAGCGGCGGCGGCGACAACGGCAGCAGGTGAACGCGCCCAGGGCGCCTGCGCGGCCGACGTGGAGCCTGACAAGAGCTGGCTACGGAGCGCCGCGGAGGACAAGAGTGGCAGAGGCGCGGGCGAGCGGGCGAGCGCGGGCGAGCATGCGCGCACGGCCGGGATCCCGCCTGCGCTGACGCCGGCGGAGGCTCTCGGAGCTGCGCAACCCAGCGGGGTGGGGTGGGGTGGGGGGACACCGGTTGAGCACCCAAGTGAAGAAGGCTGGGGTGAGAGAGGGTGGAGCTAGGGAGTCGGGCGTGTGTTCAGTGTGCGTTAGTACGATTACTGTAAGGATTCTCTCTGAGGGCTTTGGGTGGGTGGGTGGGTGGGTGGGTAGTTGCTTGGTTGATTTTAAGAGAAGGTCCTGGGGCTGAGGATGTAGAGTGCTTGCCTACCATACGCAGGAGAGCTTGGGTTCTATCCTCAGCACCGCATACACTGGGTGCGATGGTGTATTCCTGTAAACCCAACATCCAGAGGTGGAGACAGTAGGACCCTAAGTTCAAGGTCATCCTTGGCCACTTAACACTTTAAGGCCAGTTTGAGCCACAATGAGACCCTACCTCAAAAAATAAACAATTTGACCGTGTGTCGGTAGACTGACTTCGAATTTATGAGCTGAAGTGATTTTCCTGCCTCCAGAGTAGCTGCCTGAGGTCTACAGGTCCGAATTCTCAGCCCTTAGTGGTTAATACCTGCGGCTGCACTCCGGAGGAGCCGTCTCCCCACCACCCCAGACACTCCCATCTGCTAGAAAGGCTCCTACACTTGCACGATACAAAATACCCTGTGACCGCTGCTTGTCAATGCCCCGTGTGAAATTCCTCACCACCACTCTGGACTCGGCCCCGTTACTGACTGAATGGCATCCGCTCAGTTCTGATACTTTGGAGAGTACATGAAGATCTGGGCATGCTGACACACACGATTAATCCCAGCACTTGAAAAGCTGAGGCTGTTTGAGCTCTGTGAGTCTAGGCCAGCCAGAGCTACACTACATAGTGAGCTCCTGACCTCAGGCACAGAGAGAGAGAGAGAGAGAGAGAGAGAGAGAGAGAGAGAGAGAGAGAGAGAGAGAGAGAGAGAGAGAGAGAGAGAGAGAGGGAGAGAGAGAGAGACAGAGAGAGAGGAGAGAGAGAGGAGAGAGGGAGAGAGAGAGAGGGAGAGAGGGAAAGACAGAGAGGGAGAGAGAGGAGAGAGAGACAGACAGAGAGAGACAGACAGAGAGAGAGAGAGAGGGAGAGAGAGAGAGAGAGAGAGAGAGGAGAGAGAGAGAGAGAGATTCCACAGGTTGAAGCCTCAGTCCCACAAGAGTGCTCCCAGCTCCCAATGCCAATCACAAACCCAAGTTGTTTAACTTGTGTTTCTGACCCATTAGCTATTATGGGGCTCCTGGGGTCCCCTCCTGATATCTGATAGATTGTTGGAACATCACACAGAACTTGGGGAAATGCTTTGCTTACATTTGTCAATTCTGTACAAAGAACACAGATAAAGAAATTCATAGCCAAACGCCTGAGGGAAGGAGTCCTGTCTGAGCATATAGTACCTTGTCTTAGTTTGCTTGAGGGAATTCAAGGCAGGAACCTGGAGGCATGAACTGAAGCAGAGGCCATGGGGGGGTGCTGTTTACTGGCTTGCTCCCCATGCCTCACTCAGTTTACTTTCTTCTACAACACAGGACCACCTGTCTAGGAATGGAAACACCCACAGTGGGCTTGAGCCCTCCCACCATTAGTCATTAGGCAAGACAACGCCTCCACAGACTTGCATGCAGGAAAGGTTATGAGTGCTTACATTTAAAAGCCAGAGAGAACTTAGAAACACCAACAATGTACCTCAAGGTCTTAGGAAAACAGCGACAGATCAAACCCAAATTCAGTAGGTGACAAACCATTAGCCAAAATAATCAATGGGGTGAATCCAATTAATAAAATTAGAGATGAAAAAGGGAACATTACAGTAGACACAATGAAATCCATTGGATCATCCTGAAAAACTTTGAAGACTTCTGTTCTAAAAAGAAGTAAAATTTAGAAGAAATGGATGGATTTCTAAACACATATAATCTACAAATCTTAAGGGAATATTAACAACTTTCATATGACTAAAATTAGCATGAGATTAGGGCACCGTTTTAGTCTAAAGACAAGACTGATGGACTGAACACACACACACACACACACACACACACACTAAAAGGGAATGTAGGGAATGTATTAGGTTGACTGACAGAATGTGGCCCAGATGGAGTTAATACTCACGATTCACCATCACAGGCAATAATAAAGAGTCTACCAACAAAGAAAAGCTCAGGGCTGAACAGATTCCCTGCCTAATTCTACAATACTTTTAAAGAAGAATTAGCAATTTTATACTAATGTCCAACCAGGTAAGGACAAACACACACACACACACACACACAGAGAGAGAGAGAGAGAGAGAGAGAGAGAGAGAGAGAGAGAGACAGAGAGACAGAGAGACAGAGAGACAGAGACAGAGACAGAGACAGAGAGAGACAGAGTGAGAGGTATATGCCAGTTTCCCTGGTGAACAACAAAATTCTCAACAAAATACTTGCAGCAGGAGACTAGAGATGGCACAACAGTTAAGAACACTTGTGGCTTTTACACAGGATCCTGTTTTGGCTCCCAGAACCAACATGGTGATTCACAGCCCTCTGTAACTCCAGTTCCAGGGACTCTAACACCACTTTATGACCTCTGAGGACAGCAGTTATGTAAGCTATTCACAGTCGGAAATGCAGGGAAAAGCTACAAGCTATAAACATCTAAACAACATTATTCTAAATGGAGAAAAGCAAGAAACATTGCCTGCAGTCAGGAGTGGAGCAGGGGTCACATTCCACGTCTATGCAGCAGTGGCGGTGAGGGGTGAGGTGTGGGGGGTGGGGGGCAGCGGAGATGGGGGCACTCCATCCACTTCTATGCAGCATGGAAATACACTCCATCCACTTTTGTGCTGTGGCGGGGTGAGGGCACACTCCATTCATTTCTGTGAGGGGTGAGGGGCACACTCCATCCACTTCTATGCAGCATGGCGCTAAGACACCGAAATAAAAGGGATTCAGACAGCAAAGGAAGAAGTCAAATTTTCCCTATTTGCAGATGATATGATCCTGTATCTGAGACCCTAAAGATTCCATCTGAACTCTTGGATTGAAGAAATACTTTCAGTCAAGTTGCAAGATACAAAATGAGCATCAAAACTAATAGTTTTCTATACATAATAATGAACTTTAAGAGGAAGAAGGCTGAAAAGACTCCCTTTTCAGTAACCAAGCAAAACAAAACAGTCTACCTTGGAGGATAGCTAATCGAAGAGGTGAGAAACTCCTGCAAGAATTAACGGTGTAGAGACGAGCTGGAAAGGGCACTAGAACACAGCAAGCCCGTCCTCTCTCCCCAGGGATCAGCACAGTTAATATTGTGAAGATGGTTGGTGATCGAGAGCGCGAGCGCTCACCCCCCCCCCCACACACACACAATGCAGGCAAACATCCATATGTAGCATGATAAATAAATGACCCAGAGAGATAGATACTGGGGTTCAAGTTTCAAGATGAAGATCAAAAAAGCAAAGCAACGGGCCTCTAGCTCTCACTCTTCCTCAGAATGAAAGGCGATCCTGGCTCCACCAAACCTCGGATTGCTGCCTCTCCTCAGCATGGCTGGGGAATCTTGAGACTTCAATGTCTTCCTATCCTCAATGTGGCTGGAGATGAATGTACAGCACCGTCCTGTGTTTATTAGAGGAGGTGATAGGCATGGGGAGATCAAAACTGTATTTGTACACTGAGAGTTTCCCATTTGAACACTCATGTGAATGTTTACTCTTGCATATCATACAGCAAGGCTACCAAAATCACTGCTGCAAAACTTTGGAAAACTTCCCTCAGGAGCCAGGCCTCTGTATCAGAGTCTAAACTTAGATGGTGACTCAAGTTGGCATTTAACCAACTTTTTGGCCCGGAGTAGCTTTTCTTTTCAGAATCTTTTTGTTTGCTTGTTTGTTTTTTTTGTTTTGTTTTTAACTCTTCATTTTTAATTTAATTCCCATTGTAGACCAACAGTGGACTACTGTTGGTAAGGGCCTATATTATAACCATTATTGCCTCTATTTTATGAATAGGCACAAAGTTAAGGGAGATGGGGGGGCAAAAAAAAAAACAAGCAGCAATGCCCATGGGCATCTACCACACAGAACTGGAGAGCAGGTGCCATCTCTGGTTATTTATTTGGTCCCCGACTGTAACGGCCTTAGGTTTAGGATTTTCTCATCTCCTGTGAGGTACACTTGGAATTGCTTTTTAAGCTATTGAATTTAATTATAAACAGTTTTTATTTAGTTATAGGACTGTTGCACAAATTATAATTGTTCTTAATAATGAAAACTCAGAGTCAGCTATTCGGGTGGGTGTGAAAGTTGAACGATCAGAGAAGCAAAGCGGTCAGCCACTAGAGAGTTTTCTCCTCTGCCAATACTCAGACCAAAGAGGACATCCTTTCCTCAGACTGCACTGCTCCTCAGACTGCCTCAGACTGCACTGAGCTCCTGTCTCCTCCCACCTCATATTCCTCTCTCTGCCCAGCCATATCACTTCTGTCTCCACCTCACAAGTGCTGGGATTAAAGGCATGTGGTCCCAAGTACTGGGATTAAAGGTGTGAGCTCTGTTTCTCTTTTACACTGATTCACTCCCATGTAAGCCCAGGCTGGCCTCGAACTCACAGAGATCCACCTGCTTCTGCCTCCCGAGTGCTGGGATTAAAGGTGTGCGCCACCAATGCCCGGCTACGAGTTTTATTTGTTAATGCATAAACAAAATACTACCACATAGGGCATGTTCCAGAAATAGTTAGGAAGCTAATGACTCAAAAAATCAGTTATAACAGCCATTTGAAGGGGAAATCCAACCCACAGGGCTGAGATACAAGACTTATTTTAAGAATGAGGTCTCAGCCAGGCTGTGGTGGCACACACCTTTAACCCCAGCATTCAGGGGACATAGGCAGTTGGAAGCCAGCCTGGTCTACAGAGTGAGTTCCAGGACAGCCAGGGCTACATAGAGAAAACCTGTCTCACAAAAACATTAGAAGATATCCCCCCAAACTAAAAAAAGGAGTGAGGTCTTATGTTAACTAGGGTCGATGGGATAAAGTGAAGAAAGAACCAGGTCCCTTTATAAATGCTTGTTAACCAACCCTAAAGCACACAAATTCACTCTTGTATGTTATTTTAAAACAAGCAAAAACTCACTTTATATTGATGTTAGATTCTATAAAGAGTGCGTGTGGGTTTGGGGAGATGATGGCTCAGTAGTTAAGAGCGCTTGCTGTCCTCAGGACCTGGGTTCAGTTCCCAGCACCCACATGGCTGCTTCTAGTAGTCTGTAAGTAGCTCTAGTTACAGCACATCTGGCACTCTCTTCTGGTCTTTGGGAACACCAGGCACACATCTGGTGCACATACAGACGTGCATAAACAATCATTCAGAAAGAGAGAGAACATAGCACGTGACCATATCGACAGGAGTGTCAACTGGATGGAGTCTTCACCCAGCAACCGATGGAAACAGGTGCAGACCTACAACCAAACATTAGGAGGATGCTCAGGGAACCCCGAAGAGGGAGAGGGAAGATTGTAGGCACCAATGGTGTCAAGGGCACTACAAGAACCCACAGACCAACTGACCTGGGCTCTTAGGGGCTCACAGAGACTGAACACCAAACAGGGAGCCTGCATGGACTGACCTAGGCCCTCTGCATATATGAGACGGTTATGGAGCTTGGTCTTCTTGTGGGACTCCTAACAGTGAGGGGGAGGTGTCTCTGACCCTGTTGCCTGCCTCTGAGACCCTTTCCCCTAGTGGGTTGCCTCATCCAGCCTTAATAGGAGAGGAGGTGCCCGGTGTCCCTGCATCGTGACATACTGTGGCTGGCTGAGACGCACGGGAGGTCTGTTCTTTTCTGAAGAGAAGCAGGAGGAGGAGTGGGGGGGGGCAGGAAGTAGGGATTGGGAGGAGGGGAGAGAGGGAAAACTCTGGTCGAACGTAAAAGCAAACAAAAAATGTATGGGTGCTGGAGAGATGGCTCAGTGGTTAAAAACACTTGCTGTTCTTGCAGAGGACCCAGGTTTGGTTACCAGCACCCACATGGAGGCTCACAATTGGTTAAAAACGTCAGTTTCAGTGGTTCCATTGTCTTCTTCTGGCCTCTGCAGGCAATGTGGTGAGCACATACAAGTGCAGGCAAAATGCTTGTACATTAAAAAAACTTAAAAAGTGAAAAAAGAAGTCCTTAAAAAGTGCCTTTTATACCCATGCAACCCTACCACGTCCTCTGAATGGCTATGGAATCTTCTCCAGCAGACTTCCTGTTACGATAAATCTTTCTGCCAAATGCCGACGAGCCCCACCGCCACGTGTGCGCTTTATGCCAGCCGCCCGCCTGAGTTAGGCCCAAATGAATACACAGAAACTTGTATTAGGTACAATGCTGCTTGGCCAATGACTAGGATTCTTGTCTGTTAGCTCAGTCTTAATTATCATAAATCTATATATTTTATAAGACTTATCTTATAGAGGATGCCTTTTTTTGGCACCCTCTCTTGCCGGTGGCTCACATGGTTCCGCTGGAGGAGTCGAAGGGGAACAGGGACCCTTCCTGTTTCTCCTTGCTTAAATATGAGTCTCCTTGCTATGTCACTTCCGGCCCGGATCACCACTTCTCTACTACATTTCCCAGAATCCTCTTTGACTCCTAGTCCCGTCTGACTTGCTGTTTCATTGGCCAAACAGAACTTTATTCAACAATCAATAAGATAAACATACACGGTACATTCCCCGTCAACTTCCCTTGTTAGACTCAATCTTCTTTCCCCCAGGAGGATACTCTTTCCCAAACTAGACCCCTCCCCAACCTCTCAAGTCTGGCATTCCTGCACCTGTTACACCCTCTATCCTTTGGTGCAGGAAAGGCAGTTGTTACACTGGGCAAAGGAACCTCTAAACTCCTGTCTTTTCTTTTCTCGTTTTAAAAAATCATCTCCTGAAGGAGTGACTTGGGCTGGACAGATGGCTCAGATGTTAAGAGCACCGATTGCTCTTCCAGAGGTCCTGAGTTCAATTCCCAGCAACCACATGGTGGCTCACAACCATCCATTATGAGATCTGGTGCCCTCTTCTGGTGTGCAGATATACATGGAAGCAGAATGTTGTATACATAATAAATAAATAAAATTTAAAAAAATCATTTCCTGAAGGAGTGACTTGTAAATTATTTTCAAAGAAGAAATGAAGACATTTTTTGTCAACAATTTCTAAAGGGTCACCCTTATAACTTAGGAACACTAAACAACAACAAAATATCCCCAAAACAAAACAAAACAAATCTAAACTGACTTTTCCTCATCATACGACAAAAATTCTTCAACATGTAACAGCCCTCATATTTAAAAGGTAGGTTAGGTGCTACACTTTTATAAAAATAGATAAAGGGGTTGGAGAGCTGGCTCAGCAGTTAAAAGCCCTGGCTACGCTTCCAGAGGGCCTGAGTTTGGTCCCCAGCACCCACCCATGTGGTGACTCACAGCCAGCTGTAACTTAGGTTTCAGGGGATCCAGTGCCTGTTCTGACCTCCAAAGGCACCGGGCACACATGTGTGCGCACACACATAAAATTAAATATGTATTTTTTAAAGGATCGAGAAAATCCAAGTCTATGCAGTGTTAGTAGGAGCCAGGCTTGACGTGGACCCCAGGGAGATGGCGAGGTACCCAGCAGAGTCAGAGATGGAGCACGAGTCAGGAAAACGATGTGAGGGTGCCCTTGATGGTTCCCATGGCAGTCAAGGGAGTGGGGGGGGGATACTCTGCTCACCTGTAAGGCCACTGGGGCCTAGGAGTGAGCTCCACCCTCCCCACACCCAAGACAAACTGTCTTCAGCATTCCTTCCTCTAAACAGAACTCTCAAAGAAGACCACACCCAACGCACCAGTTCATCAGTGTCCCAAATGGGACACACCCAAAGACCTCAGTTCCCATTCAACTTCCAGAGAGACTGACAGGTACCTGGCTCCACAGCCTCTGTGAGCTGCAGTCTCACATTTCTCAGATTGAGTGAATTCTATCTTTCTCCATTTGAAACTCCATTATTCAGCGCGCCCTGACCTGCTCTTGGCTTGAACAGCCTTTGAGAGAAAAAGAGTCTCTCCAATCTTTTCCTAATATATGTGAGATTTGTTTGTCCTCCCAAGCGGCCAGGAACAGAGGCCACAGCCCAGAACTGTGGTATGACTGTGAAAATGTCGACTTTTAACAACACTCCCTGACCACCACTGTGACAACTCAGCAGCTGGCCTAACCCAGACAGGTTATGGGTGCAGCCAAAGAAATTGTCTCCTATCTGTTCCCAGATAAAGATGTTCCTATTGTGGGAACCTTTCAATCTGACAACCCCCCCACCCCCAACCCCAGACAACTGGACAGTAACACTGGCTGGCATCCAGGGAGTGTCACTTCTGGGCAGAGAGAGAATCTCCCTCTGTCCCCTCGACCTTTCTCTGCTCATAGGTACCTCTCACCCTGTGCCCTAGGGCGGAGGACATTATTGTGAAAGGACAGTACTGTCAGGACAACGCCTAGCAAAGTGCCCACAGTCACTGACATACCGCCATTGCTCCCCTGCTCCCTTTCCTCGAGGTGCCTGTCTGACTGTCCAGTGTTTGCCCTCCCTTTCCCCACCCCCTGCTCTCTAACATCTGTGTGCATCAGGAAGGATCAACCAGGAAAGTATACCAGGAAGAGGGAGCTAGTTATCACATGTTTGGGTGAAGGCCGGAGACCACGCCTTCCACCTAGTTGTGTCAGGTCTCTTCTCCTTTCTGCTTTCACCCCAGGCTGGCTGGCCCACAAGCTGTGGGCAGATTTTCTTGTCACTACCTGCTGTCTCCTCCACGATTGCAGATGTCCCTGCATCCGGTTTTCTTCATGGGCTCCAGGATCTAGTTCAAGTAGTCAGGCTTGCATGGGGAGCACCTTTACCTCCTGAGCCAGTTCTCAGGCCTACTGCACTTTGATACCTGGATTGATGCCAGGTCATTGCTTTTGTTACCGCTGTCATCTGCTCTCCAGGTAGTACTGAGGATTGTAAGCCAAGGAGAAAAATACCCACTAACACCCATATAAGGGGGCTGAAGAGATGGCTCAGTGGTTAAGAGCACCAACTGCTCTTCCAGAGGACCCCGGTTCAGTTCTCCGAACCCAATGGTGCTCACAATTGCCTGTAACTTCTATTATGGGGGAATCTGACACCCTCTTCTGGCCTCTGTAGGTACTGCATGAAAATTTTGTGTGTGTGGGGGGGGAGTAAAACACTTAATACACATCAAATAAAAATAAATCTTTTTTTTTTTTTTTTGAGACAGGGTTTCTCTGTGTAGTCCTGGCTGTCCTGGAGCTCACTTTGTAGAACAGGCTGGCTTCAAACTCAGAGATCCGCCTGTCTCTGCCTCCCACATGCTGGGACTAAGGGTGTGTGCCACCACTGCCCACCCAGTTTAAAAATACATCTTAAAAAAAGGATAAAATGAGGAATGTCTGAAAGACCAGAATAACAAGGTAAGGTAACAATAAAGTAAAAAAAAAACCACAAGTGTGCCCACAATTCTAAAGACGGCCGGTACTTATGAAGAGGTCAGATCCTAGAGTGAGTGTGGGGTAGAAGCACCAAAACCAAAGGCAGACACTGTTCAGTAAGACGACAATAGACATTTCCCAAGTGGAGGGGAGGACCCATGCATACAAGCAGAAGACGCACTTAGAACATCAGATAAACACAGCCGAAGAACTTTTCTACCGGTGCGTTGTCTGGCGGGGTGTGGCGATGCACACTTTCAGTACGGGGGCGTTGTCTGGCGGGGAGCGGGGGGGGGGGGCGGGCGAGATGTGGCGATTCACACTTTTAGTTCCAGTGCGCTGGCTCCAGCAGAGGTAGCAGGTCTCTATCTTTTCCAGGCCAGCTTGGTTGACTTAGTCAGGGTTCTATTGCTGTGAAGAGACACCATGACCACTGCAACTCTTACAAAGGAAAACATTTCATTAGAGTTGCTTTACAGCTTCAGATGCTCAGTCCATTACCATCAGGGTGGAGAGCGTGACAGCGTGCAGAGAGACACTGTGTGGGAGAGGTAGCTGAGAGTGCCACATCTGGATCCTCAGGCAGCAGGAAGACAGAGGGAGACACCGGGCCTGGCTTGAGCATCTGAGACCTCAAAGCCCACCCCCAATGACACACTTCCTCCAGCAAGGCCACACCTCCTGTGACAAGGCCACACCTCCTAACAGCGCCCCTCCCTCTGAGCCTCCGAGGGCCATTTTCATTCCAACCATCTCATTCCACTCCCTGGGCCCCATAGGTTTGTAACCACATCACAGTCCAACTCCAGAAGTCCCAATAGTCTATCACTGTAACAATGCTGCTTACAAGTCCAAAGTCTAAAGCCTCTTCTGAGACTCACGCAACCCCATAACTGTAATCCCCTGCAAAAGCAAAATGAAACAGCAGATCACATTCTTCCAACAGATAATGGGGCAGGATATACATTACCATTCCAAAAGGGAGCAAAGGGAGCGTGGTGTCGGTGAGGTGGCTGAAAAGTCCCCGTCTGGATCAGCAGCTTGAGCATTTGAAACTCAAAGCCCACCCCCAGTGACTCACTTCCTCCAACCAGGCCACACCTCCTAGTAGTGCCACTGCCTGTGGGCCTATGGGGACCATTTTCATTCAAACCACCACACTTATCTATATAGTGAGAACCTGTCTTTTTAAAAAAGGAGAAATACATAACGCAGTTAAAATGCCAAAACCACCAAGCAAAGAAATAGAACCAAAGCTGCAAGGGGATGAAGCCAACATACTTAAAGTCAAGTCTGTCAGAATAAACTCAGCCCTGTAGGCATACATAAGTCATGAGAAGTAGCAAGCTGGAATACTAGATTTTATACCTGAAAGTAGATAGCTGCAAACTAACAGCTCAGGTTCTCAGGTGCATAGTAGGTGCCTTACCCAGTGGAACATCTCACCAGACCTTGAGTTCACCACTCTTCCTCTCTTCCTCTCCCACCCCAGAGGGTCTCACTGTGTATCTTTGGCTAGCCTGGATCTAATATGTAGACCAGGCTGGCCTCCAACTCCCAGAGATCCACCTGCCTCTGCCTCCCAAGGGCTGGGATTAAAGGCGTGCACCACCACCACCCGGCGACTTTTTATTTTCCCATGTGCTTTGTCTTCATATACCACTGAAGGGACCAGCTCCCCATATTGGCAGCCATAACAGCCGAACACGTGCTTATCTGACCTTGCCTTGGTCACTAGGAGGTTAGGTGCCTGCCTCGTGGCAAGGAGCCAATCAGAAGTTAGCTGGTGGTGCTATGCTTTATGGCTCTGGGTGTGCTTTACGGACAAGTGCACAGCAATGACGTGCAGAGCATAGCAACCACCCTGGAAGGGCCTATGGGCCATAACAAGCAGCTGACCAATCAACACAGGGCAAGCCCTCCAAGCCTGGAGCCACACCAATTCTGAGCCTGTGTGTATCCCTAGACCCTCCCCTTATGCTGCCCTATAAGATCTCTATGCAGATGCTTCGAGCTGTCTTTCCTTGACATCTGCCATGGTGGATGGATGGAAGGCATGAGCTAACACGGGGTTAGCTCGTTAAACAACTATAATAAAGCCTCATGCTGTTTGCACCAAGCTTTTGAATCTGCCTGGTGATTGGGGTGACTGAGGTCCTGGGCTGAGATCCTGGAGGCCTGAGCTTCCGGGGGGTCTTACACCATGTGCTTGCTTAGTGCCTGGGGAGGCCAAAAAAAGGGTGTTAGATACCCTGGTACTAGAGTCAGTCTCATTTCCCGCTACCCTTTGTATAGGCAGGAGATGTAAATGTGTGCAACCATAAGAAAGCTTACAGGAGCATTTGTTAAACACGGCTATCCAAAAGATCCCTAGCCTGAGAGAAGATTGCTTTCAGGGACAGCATTGGGACGATACAGTTTCCAATTACCATGCAGTTTCTGTCAATCACTGTCGGCATCATGCACCTAAATTGTAAATATGCTCTATTATGAAAACGCTTCTTACAGCAATTCTGAAACCCAGGCAGGTGGCAGCTCCTCTGGGGGCACATGCATGCATTAACGTGGGGTGGGGTGGCGGCAAGGCTTTCAGACACCAGGATGGGATTGTTCTCTTCAACTTTCCTCTGCATAAGGTTTGTAATATTCAGTAGCCCAGAAGCAGAGAGACTCAAAAGGCCCCTGGTGGTGTACGATCTGACACTTTACATTCATACAAAGTTACATCGGCTGGAGAGATGGAGGGATTGCTTAGTGGCTGAGAATGCTTGGGGCTCTTGGCCTGCACCCCAGTCCCCATGACCTATTTCAGGTGGCTCAGAACCACCTGTAACTCCAGCTCCCAGGGATCTGACACCATCTTCTGGCTTCTGTGGGCAACAGGCATACATGGTACACATATGTAAATGTAGGCAAGCACTTTTTTTCCTCACATGCAGAGCTAGGTTTAAAAACAAGGCAAAATGACTTGAAGGTAGCACAGGGACCCTTTAGGAGAGGAGAGTGAGTGTGTGAGGAAGCAAGGCAAGGATGAAAGTGCAGTTGGCAGGGTGGGCATGACCAAAGCACTATAATGTAATGTGTGTGCGGAAATGTCTCAGGGAAGCCCACTAGTTTGCACAGTTGACGGGCAGTAATGACTACTGCTATAAATAAAGCTAGGAACTAAAGCCGGGGGTGTGGACTCACACCTTTAATCCTAGCACTCAGGAAGCAGAGGCTAGTGGAATCACTGAGTTCGAGGCCAGCCTGTTCTACAGATGAGTTCCAGGACAGCTAGGGGTACACAGTTAGAAACCCTGAAAAAAAAAAAAAAGCAAAAACGAAAGCAAAACAAAAGCCTCACAAAAACTAATAATTAACAATGCCATCTTATAAAGCAGTTTATTTTATAATCTCATTTCTTTTCTCCTCTTCCACAATACCACTTGTGGTTGTAGGTGAGAAAACGGATAACACAGCCGGGAAAGTTGGTCTTAGAGTCTAAGTCCTGGGATCCCTCTACACCAAGAATCTTGTAAGCTACTGTAAGGTGAGGATGAACAAGGACACCTACACACAAGCTGCACTGGCCCTGGGCCAGTGGGAAGAAGTCTTGTTCCACCGGGAGAGCGCTACTCGCGACGGCCACCAGATGGCGGAGGGCACCCGCGGCTGGAAGCAGAGAGGCCCAAGCAGCGACCTTGGGAAAGTCAGCCACGCCCGGAGATCCGGCTTTGTAAACGCACGTTTTGGGTGTTTGAAAGGGTTAGAGGTGAGGGTACTGCCTAAAATAACCAGCGACCCGGGCGGGCGCCCGCGGCAGAGCTCCATCTAACGCGGGGCAATCTGGGGGCCAAACTCTTCCCTTGGAGAGCGGCATGCGCGCGCTCCATGCGTAGGATGACCCGGACAGAAGGGTTGTGTGTAGCTCCTGCGAGGTGGCTCACCACTGTGGCTCACCAGCATTCGGGAAGTGAAGCAGGAAGATTACTCTGAGTTTGAGGACAGCCGGTGTTCTACTGTGAGACCCTGCCTCAAACAATGAGAGACGGAGAAGCAGGAAGATCAGGAGTTCAAAGCCATCCTCAGCTACAGAGTGCAACCTGGGCTGCTTGAGGCCCTGCCACCACACACACACACACACACACACACACACACACACACACACACACACACACACACACACACACACAGAAGAGAGAGAGAGAGAGAGAGAGAGAGAGAGAGAGAGAGAGAGAGAGAGAGAGAGATCCCAAAATAAGAGACGGTGCGGTGCCTGCAACCTACAACTTCACACTTGCCGACCGGAATCGCCCCGGCTTGAGCGCTGGAGGAATGGAGCCCACGGTCAGGCGGGCGGCGGTGCAAACCCGGGAGGGCGCGGGCCAGGCCTCCGCGCAGGCGGGAAGGGATCCGGCCACCGCACGGACCGCAGCAGGTGGACCGATCGCTTGCCTTGAAATCCTCCCAAAGCCGACCTGCCGAGCTTGTCTGAAAAACCCAAATTTGAAACCTGGGGGTGGGGGTGGGCATGGGGGTTGCGGAGGGGGTCCTTAGGATGCAACAACACAGGTTGGTTTTTTGCTGCTTCTCTCCTCCTCCTCTTCCTCCTTAAACTGCGTTTTAAAAAAAATCTCCTAGTTGTTCAGAAATCTCTACCGGGTGAAAGCGGAATTTTTGAAATCCGGGCGCAGCGGAGCGGAGGACAGTCGGTGGCGCGTCCCAGGAGGCAGAAGGGAGCAATGTCCAAAAGCGTAAAAAGCCAGGACTTTATTATTGTCCCTTCCGGCTGCAGAGTGTGGGTCGAGTACCCGGGTTGTTTCCATTCGCCAGCCTTTCCAAGACACCTGCAGGGACTCAGCCCCACATCTCTGCCCTCTCTGATCTCTTCTCTCCATCCCCCCACCCCAGCCCCAATTTGAGAAAGCCGGAGAGCCTGCCTTCTTTATTCAGGCTTTAAGTTTAATTAGAAAGGTGGGAACCTGGGTGGGACTAACAGGAAATTCGGAACCTCGGCATCCCTTTTGGGGCATAAATTATTGCAGTGAGGCGGCTCCAGCCGCAGCCCCAACACCGGTCAAGATGAAGGCCAGCTAGCGAGCAGCTTTGCCCTCGGCCCCTAAATTCTTTTCGGATTCTTGCCGCCTTTCCCAGTTTTCTTTCCAGGCATCGGAAGCTCCCTACCACGCCAGGGCAGCTAGCCCCCACTCCAGCAATTCTCGGTTTTTGCACCACAGTAGAGAAAAACCTTCACCCACTGAGAAGGAACCCGCACCGGGACGAGGGAGGGAGGTCCTGCTCCGAAATTTACCCACAGGAAAAAAAAAAAAAAGTTAATTAACACAGGGATTGTTGGCTTGCTTTTGCTTTTTGTACCTTTTCATCTCGAAAAACCAGACTGTTTTGCGATGAAGACATATTTCCAACCACGAATCGTTTTGGGGTTTGTGCCGATTTTTCCTCTTTCGTTGTAGTTTGTTTAACTGAGTGGTTTTGTTTGTGGCACGAGCTGAGGACAAGCGAACTTGGGCGAGCCAGCAGACCCCTTAAGCCTGAGTCTCCGCCTTGCGCGGGAAGCGGCCTGCGCCCGCGCAAAGGTGCGCAGGGGGATTGTAAACAAGCCGGCCGGGCACCCAGCCCTTGATCTTTATTTAAATGGAGTCTTGTTTATCAGTGTCATCCTAGGAGGATTAATTAGATACATCTCTTCACAATTTGGTGTCTGACACTCCATCTTAGGAATGCCTTATCACAAGGTGTTAATTGGGGCCACTCAGCCATTTACGTTTCTATTAAACACTGTGAGGGACTTTTCACAAGTACTAGATTCTTTTTACTGTATGGTGCAAAAATATAAAGACTAGAAATAGAATAGGACCCGAGTCCTCTTTATCCCGGCGTGTGATTAGCATTCTCGGGTTTTTCTAAAGGACAGAATGGCAAGACATCATTTGATACTCCGGGTACCCAGCCGTTGGATGTGGATGGATGTTGGTTCTGACTAGGTTGGGCCAACTATGTGTCTCTCTCTCAAATCTGCTACCCACACAGATACATATTAAAAAAACAAATCCCCAGAAAGTACACACACACCTGGCACTCGGGTGACAGTCGGGGCAGCTTTGCCAAAGAGTTTTGAGCAGGCATTCTTGGAAATGCGGAGCTAGTAGGTTCCCAAGTTCATGGCGATGCAGAGAGGGCTCTGGCCCCAGAAGTTTGGAGGACATGAGAGACTCCACACAGTTTAGGTACATCTTCTGGCCGCCTTAATTGGGCGCAGAAGGGGAGGAGGGCCCGGCTGATTGCTTGCCTCCCCACAGCTAATCCTCTTAGCAGCTGCATTTCCGCGCTCTGCAGTTAGAATGACCCTCCCAGCCAGACCTTTACCCCAGGGTGGGAAGGGGGCTCCAAGGCCTAGCAAGCTGGGCTTTAAGCCGTCTGTAGATAGCGCGGCGGGACGTCTGGCTGGGGGGCGGGGAGGACCCTCTTCCCTAACTGCCTGGTTTTCCGCACACCTATGGTTCAGCGAGGGCCAGTGGGGCCTTCCTCGCCCGAGGTTACTAACTAAAGCTAAGCTAAGAGCGAGATGCATCGCTGTCCAGATGCTGTTTGCAGGACTGCAGTTGCCAAGGAAAAGTGGAAAAGTCCTTTGTGACTGCCCTGCCCAGTGCTAGTCTGCGCGCAAGCCCTGAGTCCCGGATGAAATTTAGCTGAGGGTAAGGCAACGGAGAACAGCAGCTGCACCAACCGCGGAAAACCGCAGATAGGCGCAAGTCTTGGGGTGCGCGAACATCCAGCCCTGTGGTGCTTAAAGGACCCGGAACTCGTAGGCGCTCGAATGGCCGCGGGGGTTCCCAGGGAGCTTACGTGGGTCTAGGTCGCCTAAAGTAAACCCAGTAAAAGAACTAAATGACTAAGGGTCAGGGCGGAGGGTGGAGAGCTAGGATTAAACCTGCAGAGTGCGTTCTTACATCCCCAGGGCAAATACTCTCTCTCCACCCCACCCCCTCAGCCAACACCCATTGTCTACACTTCCTAGTGGGGCGAGGAAGTAGATCCCATTCATCTTTGCGGTGGGGGCAGATAAACAGAAGCACCCTCTGCCCACCCCTCAAGACCACAGTATCTAGTTAAGATTCTAGAGCAATCTATGGAGGGGCAAGGTGTGTGTGTGTGTGTGTGAGAGAGAGAGAGAGAGAGAGAGAGAGAGAGAGAGAGAGACAGACAGACAGACAGACAGACACAGAGAGACAGACAGACAGAGAAACTGTTCACCCTGAAAATGTGCGGAAGGAAACAAAATTAGAGCAATAAAATCCGTAGCACAGAAGACAGAACTGTACCCGTTCCCTTACTGAATAACATTTATTAAAAATGACTTACGACTGTACATAAAAATTCATTATCTCTAAAAAGCCTATAGGAGCTGTGGCGTCAGACTGTAATTTCTTCACATTTACTGAAGGGGGAAGTGGGGACGACCAAGGAAGGAGGGTTAAACAGGGTTGTTTCTCCCTATGCGTGGTTGAGTGAGCACACAGGCAGCTGAGCACTTAACTAATCTCCCCACGATACTGAGGCTCCTCTCAACCCTGCAGTTGTGTTTCTGCAAATTCTTTACAAAGCCAAAGCACCAATTTTACATTGTTTTATCTCTGATACCTAGGCAGCTGAATTTGTACAATATATTCCAGATTATTCTATGGTGTCTAAACACACAACTGTACACTTAACTTCTCCCTTTGTCTCTGACCCTTCTGGTTTCTACAGGTCATCCCAACAACACAGGCCCGTCCCTATGACAAATGGTTTATTCCAAAATCCTGCCAAGAATTACAGGCTGCTAAAACTAGCTAGCCACTTTCCATTAGTCTTCTCCCCTTGACTCTCAGGCCCAGCCTCGTTAGCCACAGGCAAAAAATAGCAATGAAGAGCCCGCTGTTGAAACTCAAGGCCCATCCCTTCTTTTCCTGAAGTAAAAATACCTTAACACTCTGGCCTGTTGTTTGCTTAAAGATTTACAAGTAAAAATGAGAGCCAAAGTTTTTTGCTTACTTTTTGCTTTTTAAACTCATTTGATAGCACCTGGCACTCAATCTTCATAGCCTGCCTTTTCTGAATGTTTCTTGTTTCCTATAAATAGATCCAGCACCTTGAACAACCTTTGAATCTTAAAGCACTTTCGAGTCCTCTGTTAACTTTATTTTACAAAGGGGTGGGGGGAAGCCTGCTAGGTTTGCTTCAGTTAGTTACCTGCAGAAATGGCAAAGCTTTGGCACCCTCTCTCAGAGAATTGCACAAAACGGGATACATCAAAGGTGGAAGGTAAAAGTCTTTTTGGTAACCTAGGCAAAGAAAACAACAACGAAACACCACCAGGTCCACCTGGAAACCATTAGGGGCTCAAATAACTCCTTAGGGAGTTGTGTAGAAAGCATAGTATGCCCCCATGCCTTTGGAGGCGTCTTTACTGTACTCTTCAGGGTTAATGTCCTCACACTTTATGGGAGGCGAATTTCCATTGCTGGAGGTGCTCGGAGACATGCGCTTTCTTTTGCAAGCACTGTTGTACACCCCCGAATCATTGGAGTCCAGAGATTTGATGGAAGGGGGAGTTTCCATCCAGGAGGAGCCAATTTCTTCTTTGACTTTTTCCTTGGCAAGCTGATCTTCTGGGAACACAGGGGGGCTCATTCTGGATGTCCATGGTAGGCCAGCTGCCATCTTCCTCTGATAAGCGCCTCGGCCTCCCCACCCTGCCATTGCAGGGAATGTTGGATCAGGGTAATATCCCAGGGCATGGGATGTCTGGAGGGGCAAAGACTTTATACCATATGGGAGCAAGGTACTGGAAGTGTATTCAGATTCATAGGAACCGATGTCTAGCTTGTTGGTCACAGGTTGCTGGACAGGCGTGACAAGCCACCGCTGGGGAGGGTTGGTCACCTCTTCGCTCTGTTGGGGTGAAAGGAGGCCGTTGGTCTGTGGCACGGTTCTCTCACCATTATAATATCGGGCTTGAGGTAAAGTGTTGACAAAGGGCTCCGGGAAGAAGTTTTGAACGCCGTACCGGCCTCCAGGGACAATCTGATGGGATCTAGGAGAATCCGTGGGAGATGGAGTTAACCTGTCATTTTCTGAAGCCGTGTACATGCTACAATGTAAAGAGAGACACTTAAAAAAAAACAAAACAGCCTCATGTTATCCCCAGACAACACCTGCCTCCCAGAAACCAGAGCCTTGTTCTGTGGACCCAGCTGAGCAGGCCGGTATGTTGCACAAGAGGATAGAGTAGATTCCCACTGCTTAAAAGGAAATTTCCTCTCAGGAGTCAGGTGTTTGCTATGGGAAATCAGGGTCTGTGGCTATAGATCATTTGGTAGAGGGCTAGCCTTGTCAGCACGAAGGCCCGGGTTCTGTGGACAGATCTGCATTAACCAGGGCTGGTGGCTCCCAGCACAGGGAGGTGGAGAGGTGGAGGCAGGAGCAAAAGGCTGTTGGAGATACACACACAGCCAGTCGAGTTTGAGGCCAGCCTGTGTTATATCTGCCTGTATCTCAAAATAATCAAATCTAGAAAAATCTACTTTTTTGTTTTGTTTTGTTTTGTTTTGTTTGAGACAGGATTTCTCTGTATTGTTTTGGAGCCTGTCCTGGAACTCACTTGGTAGACCAGGCTGGCCTCAAACTCACAGAGATCCACCTGCCTCTGCCTCCCGAGTGCTGGGATTAAAGGCGTTCGCCACCAACGCTCGCTCGGCTAGAAAAATCTACTACTTTTACAAGTATTCAAACACAAAGGATTAAGAGCAGCCCTCCCTCGTCAAAGTGATGGATAGAATGGCACAGAGGCAACTCAACCACCCAACTCTATTTCACGAAGCATGGCCTTGTTATCCAATGTTGTGAAAAACACATCTTTTCAGGTTTTTCTTCATGACACAGGGGTCTACTAGTGAGGGTTTTAAAAGCTGGCTGGGGAGCTGGAGGGCAATAAGTGCTTTTCCCAAAGGCCAAGTTGGGTTGGACGCACACACATCAAGTGGCTGACAGCCACCTGGAACTCCTCTCTGCTTGACACCTGCCTTGCTGGCACCCATTTCATGAGCACATACCCATACCCATACACAAACACACACAATTAAAAATAAAAATAAAGCATTACAGAGCAAATAGAAAAAAAAACTGTACACAAATAATGCAAATTCTCTACTTAAGTGTAGAAAAGGAAAAGGAACTTCATGTTTAAGCTGTGGATACTTTAGAATAACAAAATCTGTTTTTAAAAAAATCTAAAGCAAGATTGCCCAAGGCCATACATACAAAAATAGGTCTAGGTGAATATAGCTCAACCATAGAGTGCTCGCCTTTTGCATGTACAAAGCCCTGAGTTTAAACACCCAGAGCACATTGTGTGTGTGTGCGCGCGCACGTGCACATGTATCAGCAAAAGTGAACACAAAAATGAGTTTAAAAAATCCCAAATATAAAATGCCATACTCAATATGTCCTCATGAAAATGATGACTCATTTCCTGTTCAAAGGTGATGCAGGAAATGGGCTTGAAGATGAAGCTCAATTGATATCATGGTTGCCTGGCCCACTCGAAGCCTGGGTGTGGTAGCCCATGCCTGAGCGCTCAGCACTAGGGACATGGAGGCAAGAAGATCGTAAGTTCAAGTTCCTCTCGACTCCACAGCAAACTGCAGGCAGCCTGGGACATTTAAAGAGAGATGGCTATGTGGGTTATGATGGAAAGCAATACTTACGAATCATAGTTGTCCCGGAAGCCTTTGGCAAAGGGGTTATGGTCGATCTTTAACTGAGTAATCTAGAGAGAGGAGAAGAATCGTTAACTGAAGGCTTTATCATGCTAGACCTAGCTGAGAGGCTCCTGCCAAGCCAGGGGGCACTCACATCCGTGTTTTGGTAGGCGGTCACTGCGATGAACTGTGTCTCTGAGAAGGTGAAGGTCTGGGTCTTGGAAGGCTCATTCAAGTCCTCCACACCATCCTCTGTCACTTCCACAATGTGCAGTCGTGGCTGGTATTTGTGTAAAGACTGCAGTACTATCATCTGGAGATGGAACCCAAGAAAGATTTTCAAAGGTCTAAAGAGCAGATTCCAATAAATGGGACTTGTGGTTGCTCCCTGCCAAAATCTCCACGAGCAGATTGCCCCCCTCGCCCCCCAACTTTGTGGAAAAACCCCAAAGGATGTGTTTTTCACAACATTGAATAGCAAGGCCCTCCTTGCTTTTTGAAATAGAGTTGAGTTTTTTGTTATCATCTTTAAGATTCTTGGCATTTAACACCTTTGCAACTTGAAGTCCTAGTTCTGAACCTGGAGTGGTAGAGCGGCACTGTAATACCAGCATGAGTCCTGAGAGACAGGAGGATCAGCAGTACAAGGCCTGCTCCCCAAGATAAACAGAAAAACACCCAAAGCAAAAACTGAGTTCATGTGTATTTTGATAAACAGTCTTTCCTTTTGGCTCCAAATCCCCCCAAATTCTATGTCTATGCTTAATAGTCAGAAGGTATAATAGCAACAAAGGCAAATTAATTAATTAAGTAAAAGTGAACAAAGTCAAAACCGCAAACATTTAATTAAGCACAGTAACAAAGGTATGGCCTCTCCAAGGGGCTCCAGCCAGAACATACCCACCCGCTCTTCAGTCTCTCTACCTGTGTGTTGTTGTTGTTTGCGCCTTTGTTATTGGTGAGTTTTAACTTCCCAAAGGAAATCTCCTGCCTCATCCAGTGGGAACCAGTGTTAGGAGATTCTGGGTGAACGTACATTTTGTTGCCTAAGAAGAAAACGAAAGGACACATTAGCATTTACACAGACAGCCTGTTTGTTAGCTAGACTTGGGTTTGCAGCCGCAGCCTCCTCCTGGGAGAGCGGCTTCCAGAAATCACTGGACCACAGCGGGACTCCAGGCACCCCCTCCAGGGCCAGGGTGCTTCCAGCCTTTCCTAATCGAGCCCTGCTATCACCAGCCTCCAAACTGAAGACAGAGAGGGCTCCAGGATCCCGAATGTTAATCCGAGGCCTTTAAAAGCCAGAGGGATGTGCCTCACTGAATACTTCCCTGGGTTAAGTTAAGGACGGCCCCGGCTTTCTCAAGAGAATGTTAAAATGCCAGTATCTTTCTCCCAAACTCAGAACCTCATTGGACTACTCATTCCTCAAACATAGAAGGGTCAAGGAGAAGGTAATCCTTGCTATCGGCTGGGGGTGAGGTGGTTGATTTAAATGCGGCTGGTCCAGCACCGGGGCTGATTTCTTCCCGGCTCAGGCCTCTTATCTCCTCACCCTGCATATTATTGTCGGCTTTGCCACAGGTCACCCACTTGCCCCCCTGGAAGCGCCAGTGGTTAGGATCGGCCAGAACCACCTCCACGAACACGTTGTAGTGGGCGGTGGGATTGAGTCCGTTTATGTTGAAGCTCAAGAAGGGGAACATGCGCCTGTGTAAACAACAGAACCGGGGGAAATGGTTTCAGTAGGGACGTTCAGGGCACGCCCTGCCCCCCCTCCCCGACACACACACAAGAGAAGTCTGCAGTAAACAAAGCAACAAACAGGTGATGTGGCCTGAAATCACGAAAATGGTTTTGAGTTGACATTTTAAGGGACAGTCTCCAAATCATTATTTTCCCTAACTCGTGTGCTTCTGAGACCCTCATCCACTCCAACTCCCTGGTCTTTCAGAAACCTCCTAGTTTTCTTCCTGGAATAGCGAAAATTATTTTTAAAGGCACAGGAGACACAAAACATTAAGCAGGCGCGTGCCAACTTACACCACACACACACACACACACACACACACACACACACACACACACACACACAGAGTTTTTAGTTCCTGTCTCCCAGTACCCACTCCTCGCTTCCTTCAGATCCCCCCGAAGTAGCTGTTGGCAGTTCGAAGGTGTACCGGAACTTACTTTCTTTCTTTCTTTCTTTCTTTCTTTCTTTCTTTCTTTCTTTCTTTCTTTTTGTTTTTTTGTTTTGTTTTGTTTTTTTCCAGACAGGGTTCTCTGTGGCTTTGGAGGCTGTCCTGGAACTAGCTCTTGTAGACCAGGCTGGTCTGGAACTCACAGAGATCAGCCTGCCTCTGCCTCTGCCTCCCGAGTGCTGGGATTATTAAAGGCGAGCGCCACCACTGCCCGGCCCGGAACTTTCTTGTACCTTCCCCGCAAGCCCCCAATCATTGGCTTCAGAAAATGTCTACCCACCCACCAGCTCAAACCCAACTTCTTTCTTCTGCTCTTCTCACAGAAGTGCCCACAGAAGTACTTGAAACGACCGCATTTCAAATACTTGCGCTCAGGCTGCAACCCAGTTCCAACCTTCTCCCCCACCCTCCGGTCCTCGCCTGCAAGCTACAAACTGTAAACTGCAAGCCCAGCAGCCAGCAGCTCCCGTAGGGTTCATCCCCAAATTTCCATCTCCGCTTCCTCCCTGTCAGTCCCGGTGAGGGTGACTAGAGCGGAGAGTAACTTTGGCACCGGGCCCAAGCCACAGGTGTGCCTGCGGAAAGGTGCGCTACCTTGGAGATGCTGGGGACCCTTTGCCGGAGTGCAGGAAGTGTGCAAACTCCCTCAACCCGGCACCCAGAGGCCTTTCCACGCTGCGCTCACCTGCCCTGTTTGGTGATGATCATCTCAGTTTGGTGGCGGTGGAATTTGAGCCATAGGGGCCGGTTGCACAGGTAGACGTGGGCGCGGAAGCCGGAGCCGGGCATTCCGAGGCCCCCCAATCCTCCGCAAGAGCCGGCCGCTGCAGGTCCGGCGTACGGCCCGTAGAGCGGAGAGCCCTGACCGTAGGGATAGGCGCCAGGACCGCCAGCCCCGCCACCGCTGCCACTGGCGCCGCTCCCCGAGCCCGCGGCGGGGCCGAACTGCGCCCTAGCGGGCGGGCACACGGAGGCGGGGAATCCACCGGGGGGCAGCATGGAGCCGTAGGGGTAGCGCGCGCCATTGGAAGCGGGGTACACGGATCCGTGGGCCGCTCCGGCCGCCGCCTGGTACTGGAAGAGCGAGCAGGGCGCGGCGAGCTCGGAGCCCTGCGGTCCCGGCGACGGGAGGTAGTAGCGCTCGGAGCTCAGGCTGTCCATGGAGTAGCGCGCGGTGGCCGCGGCGGTGGCGGCGGAGGGCAGCTCCTCCTCAGCGCACGGGGAACCCTTGCGGCCGTCCGGGGGCCCCGGCTTGGCCACCGCCGAGGAGCTGCCAAAGGTGTCCCCGGCGTCTGCGTCACTGAGCATGGCCGCGGGGGCCCCCGCGCCGGCGCCTGCTGGTTCTGAGCTCCCCGCCTGGCACGGGAGATTGCCCGGAAACTTCTTGGACGCTTTGTCTAAGTCCAGCCTCTGGGGCGAGGGAGCAGCACCGGGGAGGAGGCTGACGCTCCCGCCACCTCCCCCTCCTCCTCCTCCTCCTCCACCTCCTCCTCCTCCTCCTCGAGCACTCTCCAGCGAGTAGAAGTGCGCGCCCGGCAGGTTCACGGAGCTCACCAGGAGCTGCTCTCCTAACTGCATGCTTTTGCGAATCGCAGACGGCAGCCGGCTGCCTCCTCGCCTCCCGCGGCCTGGTTATAAAGGCCTGCTGGGGGAGCCAGCGCCCTCTTCCGAGGGGAAGGTAACGTCCCCTTCCTCCCTCGTCTGGGCTACCCACCTGCGGACCTGCGGGGCGGCTTCCGTGCGCGCCCCGAATCCAGCGTCCTTTCCGCAAGGGAGCAAACCCGGGGCTGCAGGTGGGAGATGGAAAGCGAGCAAGCAGAAGCTCCCTTGCCTTCCGTCCTTCCTTGTCTAGCTTCTCAGGACCCCTACACTCACAGCAGGGAAGAGGGAGGATTCAGCTCTGAGTTCCCATTTAGTATAACCAGCCTGCGCCTCGCTGCTGGCTCAGCGGTGCTAAACCTTAGGCCTATTTGACCGCTTGGAAACTTGCGAGCTGTCGCTGGCTGCTTATATGCGTGCCGCCAGGGAGGGGCTTCGCAGCCCCACGGCTAGGGGACTTTGCTATTGGCTGACAGAGGTGACACTAATTCAATTAAGCATTTATTAATTGGATCGAGTTGCCTGCAAGTTTCTTTTCCCCTCAGCCTGTTTGGCTGTTATTGTTGGTTTGGTGCTCTTTAAATTCTTTAGGGGACCTATACCCCACTGTGAGAATCAGTCCCGGTGTCTATATGGCGCTGGAGTCCAGGAGAAACGGGTTTGAGGTCTGCGAACCTGCTCTGCCTTAGGCAAGGAGTCATTCCTGCGCGCGGGGCTAGTTTGGCAGAGGCAGGTAGGTCCTGGAGGCCAGAGCAGAGGTCTCTGAACGCTCCCTGCTCGCAGGAAGGCCCAGGTCCCCGAGGGTGCAAATCTGGGGGCGGGTTGGAGAGAGACCCAAAGCGTCTGCGTCAGACGCTGTAACATCAAAGCACACCTTCCCTCTGACTTCCTGGCCTTCCCCACACAGGAACCGCTTTTTTGTTCTGTCCCATCTTTTTACCTAAAGGGTTGGTGGGGAGAAGCCTCGCGCTCTGCGTTTGGGATCCCAGGGATGCCGAAAGGTTTCCGCGTCTGAATCAGAAGCTCGAGTGCAGTGGGCTACCGAAAACCCAAGAAGAGCCAGACCCAGCGAGCCAAGCGCTCACCCTCACATCCACCCTAGCAGACCGGCTTTCCGGAGGACATCACTTTCATTGCTTACAATTTAAAAAAACATACTCTGCTCGGTGTTCCTGAACTCTGGGTGTTTTTTTTTTTTTTTTACCTCCCCCAATCCCCGCTTTCGCCAACGTCTTTGGCGGGGGGCTGACACTAAGACACAAAGGTTCCCTAGCAGCTGTGCAGTTAAGATTCCCTGCGCCTCTCCTCTGCGGCACAATACAGAAGGCAGAATAATTAGTGAAATAATCAGTTTGATATTGAATTAAGCTCCTTTGCCCAGCTGCCTGTGGTTCCCCCCCCCCACCCCCGCGTTTCTGCAAACAGTCAAGGACTGTGCCATCATATTTTATTGTTTTATTATTACAGAAGGGGGGCACGTTTCGTTGCAGATAAGAAGCCCGAACATTCTCCTTTAAAAAGCAATTACGGACGCCCGCAGTAATCGCTCCAGGAGCGCATTTTCCGGTCGAGATGCGGTGACTCTGCTTCCCCCAACCGAACGCGATCACACGGGAAACTTTTTGCCTAGAACAGATGAGGTGGCCGCGGGATCTGCTCAGCGCCCAGATCCCAGCAGTAGAACCGCGCGAGGCTCTCCAACGTGGGTACAAACCCCGCACAGCACGAACATCCGCACGCCCCGGTTAGAGAGTGGAGCGACCCTTCACCAGCTCGGATGCTGTGTGGGGTTTTGATGCGATGCTCTTGTGAATCTTGGTCGCTCACAGGTTTTCAGCGCCAAGTCACAGGCTAGCGAGTTGGAGCTATAGCCTTGTCAATTTTGGTTCAGAGAGCCCGGGAGCAGGCACCCTGCTGGCTCAGTCCCTGAGATCCCAGAATTTGGTGTCAGTTCGGCTCCAGCATGGCAGCCTGTAAGGGTCACTTTACTGTTTTGTTTTGACACGGAAAAATCTTAGAAGCTAATTTTTTTTTTCCCTTCGAAGAGTGCGAGATATTCAACGTGGAGATTCCACAAGGGGGATGCGAGCTCCAGGAACGGGCCTCAACGCTCTGGCGACTCAGCCCGGAGTTATCGAATGCTCCTTCTGAGTTTGTGTTAGCATTGACCCGAGCTGCAGGATGTCTGAGGGGAAAGTAGGTGTGAGACTGAATCTCACGTTATCTGCAGACGGGGTGACTGAAGGTATATGTCAGATTTGCGCTTTAACACAGCCAGAAGCAGGCTTCGGGGTCCCTTCAAAACCGCTTTGAAGAGACCAGGGAAACGCTAGCGTGGCACAGTGCCACCACAGGCAACGGGCACCGTTCAGACCCACTCTGGCGCAAGTAACTCAGGCCAGCTGTCCCTACAACCACATCAGAACCGGGTTCATTCTATCCTACCCCTAGAGCAAGCTCAAGAAGGCGTGTGGGTTCATCCCGAGTGCCACCAAATTATGAACTCCGTGCAAATTCAATCTGTGTATGTAACTTGAGTTCGAATGGATTCCTGGGGCCCCACCCTCCTCAGCAGATACACTCTGTTTATCTTACTTCTCACACATTTTGCAGATGGAGAAATAAAGGGAAATCAAACAAAAGTCAAAATCAAAGCGCTAGGAAACTCTTTGGGAGGCACGGGATTTGGGGACATGGGGAACTTGCTAATATTAATAACATTGTTATTGTTATATATTATCGTGTCTCACAATCATGTCATGAGTTCCCCCTTTGAAATGGTGAAAAGCATCATTTTGCCTAAAGATATTTTTTCTGGCTTCATTGAGACAGAAAGTGTAAATATTGGTGTGTTAATGAACTTATGTTTTAATATTATTATTACTTATGGACTACATTGCTCTAAAGTGCTGGAGCACTGTGGAGAACAAATCTATGATTCCTATTTGGGGTGGGCTTTTGTTTTTTGCTGGCTCAATAATACTCATAAGAGTAGAGAGAGGTAAAAAAAAAATCAATGTTTTCTTGTGTCTCAGCCACACTTTAAAATCCAAGTCCTCTTTTCTAGAAAGAAGCAGAGAAAACAAGGCAAAGGCTGTGATGCTGGGTGTCGGGCACACATCAGGCAGCACCTTACTCCAACTGGGCGGGCAAATAGCAGAACCCGCCTCTCTGCTGTTTGATTTCAATTACACCCCGAGCTTCATGAAATCCAAATGAGACATTTATTGAAAGGTGCCTGGTTTTCTGTGGCTTAAGTGACAGTAATACGTTGAACAAAAACATCAACATTGGGGAGGAGACCCCTGGCAATGCCAGACCCCAGTGGTGGCTGCTTAACTCAAATACCTCATTCTGCAGCCTGGGATGGAGCAAGCAGGAACCTCTAGAGGCTGAAGGAAGCCAAGGGCCAAGCCTGGGTGTGAGCATATGAAAGAGCTTATACTAGTTTGTCCCAAACAATACCAACTTTGTACCACCAGCTCCTGGTGATAACACCAACTTGGCTTGTGGCCTCTTCTTTTTTCTTCTCCTTAAAGGTAACCAATTATAATGTTTGAGATTTTTAAAAGTAAGACCAAGAAGACTTGACACCACAGCAATGCCATGCATCACACACACACACACACACACACACACACACACACACACACACACACTTCAAAGAGTTAGTGCAATGATACATGGTTTAGAGCTCATCCACTCCCCCCACCCCCCACACAACTAAGGGGGCCCGTATAAATGCCCCAATAAATTCTATTATTTTCACCCCCACTAAAAATGTGTTATCAAAACACGGTCCGTGTTATTCAAACACTTTGTAAATTCTGAACAGACATGCTGCATGCTCCCCTTTTAACCCTAGGAAAACATTCCAACATTAACGGGTCACCAGCACTCTGCCTGGACTCTGGGAAAATGTCAATGGGTGTTTTGTGGCAACTTGGTTCTTTTACTATTTATCTATGGGCCTCTCTTTGTTGACGTTACTTTTTATTTCACCGTCTCAGGTTCACTGTTTGGCCTTTTGTTCTCTGACGGCCAAGTCTGCTACTTCTGCTGTGCTTCCCAAAGGAGAGGGAGCTTTCCCCACTGCAAGCTGGCTTGCTTTCCTTCCTTCCTCTTCCTACCCACTTTCTTCCTTCTAGAAAAATGTCCCATAAAATAAACATTTTGACAAGGACAAGTAATCCCTGAGAGATCTCACAAACACAGTTTCATTTTTGTAAGAATGTACATAAGTCTTTTCCTATTGGGACATTGAAATAAATGGGTTACTTTGCTTAAAAACAAGACATTATTATGCAGACTGGGACAATCCATTCATATATATACTATATATGACACATGATACATTATGTAATTACATAATACGTTGATAGTTCACACAAATTATATAATATCTAATATTACATATATATAATTAAAATGGAGCCAGAGACCATGAATTTGAGAGGAGGATATCTGGGAGGGGTTGGAGGGAGGAAAGGGAAAGAAGAAGAAAATGATGTAATCTTATTTAATTCCAAAAAATAAAAATAAATGAAACACCAGATCCATAACTGTGTGTGGCAAAGAAATATGGTAAACTCACTTATCTTTTTCAAACAAGAACGACCAAGTTAGATTGCTGTCTTAGAGCATTTGCAGTTCATTGTTAAGATCTGAAGAGGAAAGAGAACCCTGGAATGAAAGTTAACACAGATGCTAAGAGTTGCTTATTACAAATTATCCCTTTTCCTACACAGTAAGTCAAGAATCTCTGGCAGGAGGCCTATAGTTTTCATTTATGTTTCTTACGGAGGCTTTTTGGTTTTTTACCTGCAAGTGAATTTCAAGATTTAGTTGCCACTTTATTATCACATCTTTTTCCTCCATCCTATTTTGGGAGTACATTTATTCACACGAACAAGAAAAGCCAAATGGGGCCAAAGCCGAAATGCTCTCAGGAAATACATTATTGGACTATTTGGTTAACCATTGCAACTCTGAAGTAGCGGCCTTGTGTGGAGCTCCATCTGTCCTGCTTATCCTCAAACCACCTGGCTCTTGCCTGGTGCTCATCTGCCCAGGCAAAAAAAGTAGCCACTGGTCTGAGCTGGCTAGCTAGCCCAGCTCCCAAACAGACACTAAGCTCTATAAACACAGGACCAAAGTGGAATTATTGTACTTAAAGGAACAAGAAAACAGACCCTTATAAATTAATAGGCTTGACATTTTCACCCTACTTAGACTTAAAAAGATTTAAAAATTTAGACCTTTTCTACCCTCAAAGACTACACACACACACACACACACACACACACACACACACACACACACATTTCTGCATGGCCTTTTTTTTTCCATGTTAACATTTCCTACAGGAAAAATGGAGGGGGGAGATATTGCTGGAATTTTTTATAGGATTGATTGTTATGAGGAGCTGGGAAGTGGTGGCGCATGCCTTTAATTCCAGCATTTGGGAGGCAGAGGCTGAGGCAGGCAGATCTCTGTGAGTTTGAGGCATACACAGAGAAACCCTGTCTTACAAACAAAACAAACAAACAAACTCCCCAAAACCCAAGAGGAGCAACTATCTTGCCTCCAGGTAGGAATAGCATTCTAAGTGTAAATGGATGGCACATCCCTGGTAAAATATGGAAAGGATGCTTCCTCGGAAGCCTCTGCCTTGACACAGGTGCTCAGCATTCTGCACACCAGATACCCACTCCTAAACCATTGAACCAACTCTCCAAAATGACATGGACAGAGAGAATCTTTATCCAGGCCGTGGTGAGAAAGGGAGAGAAGAGAAGCCTGTGTTGGAGGCACATACTTGCCAGCAACAGCAGCCCCTCAGATAACCAAGGAACAGAGAAGAGGCAGGAGGAGGAAGAAAGAGTTCACGAGGTGGGAAAAAAAAAATAAACACAAAGATTGTTCTTGAATCTTTCTCCCTTTCTAGACATTTAAGACAAAGCAACACTCTTGGCACCAAGGTATTTGTGGCTCTTCCTTCTCTGAGCAAGTTCATTAAACCCAAGTACTTCGAGTACCTTGTAATCACCATATATTCACGGTATACAGTGAGTACAAGAGCACCAAGCTCAAAGGAAGGCACAAACTATTTATTTATTTATTTATTTATTTATTATTTTCCATTAGTCAGATACCCAGCTTTTCTTGTCTTTCCCCCTTTCTTCCTAAGACCTGAAGCTAAGTGAAGATGAACAAATCCGGCCTGCTTCCTCCCAGGGACTCCAGTCTAATTGGGGGTGGGGTGGTGGGGTGGGGTCAAAGGCAACAGGAAGCCAGAGTAACTCTGAAACCTAGAAGGGCATCGCCAGCTGTTCCATTCCCTCCTTTCCACTTTGGGGTGGATGGCAGGAATTCAGAGACCTCTCTAGGGAGCGGGGCTGCAAAGATGCACTTCAAAGACAGATCGGTCTGGGGCCCTAACCCTGGCGCGCCTTCCGTCTTGTCTTCTCAAACGGTCATTAGCATTCTGTTTTTCCCAGGGCCTCCTTTCCCTCCCGCTCCCCCACGGGGGATTTTGCTTCAGGCCTCGTACTCGTTCAAAGAAACAAAGCAGGCATTAAGATTAGGATGTCTTCTTCACCTATTGGTTACAGGCTGGACCATGAAGTTGAGAAATGGAGGCCTAGGGCAGAAGAACCTAGTATTGGGAGTGGGGAAAGATTCCATCTGGATCGCCTCCTTGTGAGCCCCTGTGAGCCTTCGTGGTGGCGCCCTCTAAAGGACAGGACCTGGATGGCTAGACTCTTGGTGGGTCTTGGAGAGGTTCGGGGGGACTACAGTCTCCCCACAGGGAAGGACCACTTATTCTAGGGTATTCTAGGGCATCACAGAGCATCTTTGAGCCACCCTGCGTCCAGTTGGGGACTGACTTCCCAAATGCACAAGAAAGAAAATCTAAGTAGCCACTCACTGTAGGCCAGAGCCTCTTCACAGTGTCTTTGGCGTAAGGTCCGTCATGGTTATCGTTGCCTTTCATACATGAATGAGCCAGGTCATGCTCAGGCCAGCCAAGGAAGGCCCTGTGCAGAGTACACGGCTGAAAAGTGCAGGAAAGGAAGCAGCCTGCAAAGTCTCAGTTGGCAGGTTCCCAGTGGAGAGGTTACATCAGCAAGGATGCTATGGGGTGTGGAGTGTGGGTTCTTGGGTTTGGGGGGCATGGGAAAAGAAGGGCTCAGAGGAAGGAAGGAAGGAAGGCTGTGGTTTGGGGGAAACAAATGGACAACATTCAGGGCCCATTCTTTATTTTGTTTATTGATGCTGGTCTCAAACTCATTGTGTAGTGACGGTGACACCAGTTTTATACCGTGCTGGGGGGAATCCAGGGCCTCCAGCCTCCTGGGCAAGTGAGTAGCACCCCTAGCCCCACGGCTGCTCAGTCTTTGCCATGAGCCTCTTAGGGAAGAACCAGCTGGTGGCCATGTGCGTATGAATGAGTGTATGCCTTTCGTCAGGATCTTGATATGTAGCCCAGGAGGACCTGACACTCCAGAGATCTTCCTGCCTCAGCTTCCTTGAATACTTGGATTCCAAATGCGTCGCACAATGCTGGGCCTACAGCTCCAGTTTTAAATAATCCTCCAAGCTAGAAATAATCACGACACAAAGGGGACCACTCTGCCGGCTGGAACTAGGCCAAGGCCTTGGAAGTTTTTCTTCCCGGAAAACTCACCTGTGTTAGATGCTTCCACCTTCATTTCACACACAAGAAACCCTATTTCAGGGATAAAGAAGCTGAGGGCAGATGACAAGAACCGACAAGCTGAAGGGGTGTCCTTTGCCCTGTTCCAGGGGCTCTGCTTTAGGACGAATCCCTTCCTGCACTAGCTGGTGCCGTGGACAAACCATTAAGCCAGTTCCTTCTCAAGAGAGATCTTCAGCACTAGGAGGGCACAAGGTTGGTCAACCAGCTCATGCTCTAGTCTGCTTGGCCAGTAAGTTGGGGTCCGTGGGTCTATTTAAGCCATGACCTGGAGCCTAGCTTAACTCCATTTGGCAAGATGGGGGCCCAGGGTCTCTTAAGCACACGCATGGTTTAGATCTTAGAATGCACTCTGGTATTGGAGCCCCCCTTTCTCTATCCCCCACAAACATCCAACATAGTCCAGATCATCTTGATCCAAAAGAGCCTCATCTATTGTAGGGAATCATTTTTCATTTTTGTTTTTTATTTTTCTTTTTTCCGCCTCCAGGACAGATGGTAATTAGATGCCTTGGAGTCCACAACATTGGTAGTATCTATCTAATAAAAATACAGTATGTTATACATAGTAACACGTTATAAAATATAAACCTAATATACACGTAAATATACTTGGCAATATTTGGCGGCTCTCCTCTTCTCTTCTCTCTCTCTCTCTCTCTCTCTCTCTCTCTCTCTCTCTCTTTCTCTCTCTTCCTCCCTCCTTCCCTCCCTCCCTGTCTCTAACCATGTCTGGGGCTGCTATCATATAGGACACAGGTGCACCCAATTCACCCCCCACCAATCTGCTCGCTTTTGTACCCGACCTTGCTTCAGTTTCCACTTAAAATACGTCTTGACATTAGAGCCTGGGGATGTCAGCGCGCTTGGGCATCTAGGGACACAACTAGAAGCGCTTTAAAAGTTTAGGGTTGGAAGGGGGAAAGAACATGATCAAAATGCATTGTATGTAAAACTTTTAATTAAAAAAAAAAAACGTTTCATCTTGGTCTGATGCTTAGAGCGTCAGGGTGCAGCTGAGCACCAACGCTGCGGTCCTGTTAGCCGCGGGGCACGAGGTGCTGGGAGAAGCCAGTTTTGCGCTAGCTACCGAAGGTGCAGCGCCCCCTTGCTCAGAGCGCATGGAATCCCCACTGGGCTTCTCTGTAGGCGGTTCCCTTCCTAAGAAATAACCCTATCGTTTGTCCTTTGAGAGCCCCCACAAGCTCTGGGACTGTCCTGAGCCTCCAGCGCTAGTGGGAGGAGTAGCTATCTGCTAGACTGCCCCCAAAGCTCCCCGAGGTCTCATCAAAGCAGAGAGCCTGAAAGAGACCTTCAACGGTGTTTGCATCCCGCTGGGCTTGGCTGCTGGGGTGGGGGTGAAACAGGGGGTCTCAGGAGCGACCCACCAGCTTTGTAAATCCCACCCCCAATCTTTCTGAGAGCACCAAGATGCCAACTGCGTGGTGGTGTTGAGGTCAGGATGGCAAGTCCTGGGGAGATAATCTCAAATCCACCAGGGAGAGAAAATAGTTAAGCAGGGTACTTACTGCAAGGGCTCCAAGTTCGCTGTAAATTATTAAAATAATCTGTAGGTTATTTAAAGTCCCAGTGCCCTGGGACCACCCCAGAACAATTAAATCATAATTTCTGCGGATGAAACCCAGATAGATGCCTGAGGGGTTTTCGTAAAGATTCTAACTTGCAGTAGAGTTGAAGATGGGCTAAGCTTTATGCGGCTGGAGGCTGGGGAGGCATGTCGGTGGAGTTGACACAGAAAGGAATAATGACAGCCCCGAGGAAGCCCGTGGAAGCAGTTCTGGCCCAGCCCTGTGTCTGCTGATGATCTGGTATTGGCAACAGAAGTGAGAAAGAAGGATCACTTATTTGCCAATTTATTTATATTTTTGAGACAGAGCTTCTCGTAGACCAGGCTGGCCTTAAACTCACTAAGTAGTCAAGAATGACCTGGAACTCATGATCTTCCCGTCTCCATATCCTGAGGGATGAGATAAACGGGCATGATGTAGGTACAGAGTTACCATACTGAAATGTCTTGCTTCATAACATTAGCATACAGTAATAACATTTTTCAAAGTTTGAATTTTTCAATTTTTTTGAGACAAGTTCTCTCTGTGTAACCCTGGACATCCTGGAACTCACTCTGCAGACCAGGATGGCCTCGAACTCAGAGACTGACCTGCTTCTGCCTCCCCAAGTGCTGGCTCAATGGGTTTGTTTATAGCCACAGAAGAAGTATTATTCCCTCTGATGTGATATATTGTTTTTACTATTTCATTTTATGTGTAGTATGAGTACTTTGTCTGCAGATATATCTGTAACTGTGCCTGTGGTTTGACCTCCTGAAACTGGGTTCCAGAGGGTTGTGAGCGGTCTCGTGGGTGCTGGGAATCCACTGGTTCCTCTGCAAGAGCAGCCAGCACTCTTAATCTTTGAGCCATTTCCTTTCCCCATCTTTAGTATCTGTAGTGTTAGTTTTCTGCTAGTCTGGGGGCCCTGCTTTGCATTTCTAAGCACTCATAAGCATATATCATCCTAACGCTTATGGAGAGCTCCTTGGATATGATGCATATTTGAATTTTGTCGTGCATTGCAAATATTTACTTTTAGTTTATTGTCTTTTGACTTAATGAAGCTTTGCACAGCGGCAGTGTTGCAGCCAATGAGGTTTATCCAAGGTGCAATTATTGCTAATTAAACGTTTGGCATGTAGGAATATTTACTTTTACAGTTTTGTGTTGTCCATGTAGTGACATATAACGAAAATCAGCAGTATTTTTAAAGTATTTGATGAAATTTTATAAAAAGTCACCCATAAAGAAACACTCAAGCAGAGCTCGGTGCAATGTGCCAGTGACCCAGCGTGTGGACGGCTGATGAAGGAGAATCAAAGTGTGAGGCCAGCCTGGACTAGAAAACACAGCAAGTTCAAGACCAAGCCCCACTCAACAATAATAAATAAATAAATAAATAAATAAATAAATAAATAAATAAAAAATAAACTTCTCTTTTCTTAGTAAAATAGTTAATGAAGTAAAATTATGTTTTTGATCACTGGGAAGAAAGTTAAACTTAGTAATAAAAGTTTGAGTATTTCACTGGGAAAAACTATTGAATTGAGGTGGAAACCTAGTGCAATGGAAACCCCATGGGATCTGCAAGAGTGACCCTAGCAAAGACTCCTAGCAATGGGGGACATGGTGCCTGAACCAGGCATCTTCTGTAACCAGGCAAGACCTCATAATGTCCTGTGGAGGGATGGGGACATCAACCCAGCCAGGAAGCCTTCAACTGACACTTTGCCCTGCCTGCAGAGTGTTCTGGGACCAGAACCTGGTATAGCCCTCATCAAAGACACCAGAGAGTCATCTTCCAAGCAACTTATGGGAGCAGATAAAGATTCCCACAGCTAAACATTAGGCAGAGCTTGGATAGTCCAAAGAAGAAATTGACCAGGACTCGTGGGGGCTGGAAAGAGCCTGTAGGGTCTGACCTAAGTCTTCAGCATGGACATTATGGCTGAGGAGCTTGGTGTTCTTGTGGGATTCCCTAGCAGTGGAAACAGGGCTGTCTCTGACTCTTTTGTCCATTAGCGGGGCCCCTTTCCTCCTACTGGATTGCCTTTATGTGATGGTATGTGCCTGGTCTTATTGTAGCTTGATGTCCCTGGGAGGCCTGCTCTTTTCTGAGGGAAGGTGGAGGGGAGGAGTGGTTATGGGGGAGAGGGGAAGTGGGGACCCCTAGGGGGTGAGGGCAGAGAGGTGAAACAGTGGTTGGGATGTAATACATGAGAGGAAAATAAAAAAGAAAACAAAAAATTGAGTATTTCAAACAATAACCACTTGAAAATTTATTAAAAAGACAAACCCATCTTCCTTTCCTTCCCTCCCTCTCTTCCTTTCTTGTGTGTTTGGGGTGTGTGTGTGTGTGTGTGTGTGTGTGTGTGTGTGTGTGTGTGTGTGTGTGTATGTGTGTGCTCCTATGTGTATGCTGAAGTCTGAAGAAGACAAGTTAACCTGCAGGGAATAGCTCTGAGAAGGGCCTCCTTTGGCTTGTGGTTAGATTTTGAGAGCCAAGCCTTCATGAATGGAATCAATGTCTTCAAAATGAGGCCTGAAGGAGCTCCTTGGTCCCTTCTACCACAGTGGGACACGGTAAGGTGGTACCCATGCCATCGACAAGGAACCAGTCCTTACAAGATGTTGCATCTTCCAACACCTGGATCTTAGACTTCTCAGGCTCTGAAACTGCCAGAGATAAATTTCTGTAGCTTAGAAGCCTCCCCCTACGGCATTTGTTGTACTGGATGTACTAAGACACCAAAGATTAGAAATGGGTGGTAGGGTATGGATGCTTAAGATGTCCTAGAGTTTGGAGTCAATTTCAGTCTTGTCCCATGTGGGAAGTAATCTGGAAGGGCAATGGGCCACATCTGAGAGAAACTGATGACAAAGTTTGGTAGCAAAAGGAGAGAAGATGCTTCTTAGCTTCACAGGGCGTGACATTGCCCCTGATGGGGTCTCTGAACAAGTTCTGAGAGGTCCAGAGGACAAGAGCCAGCTCCCTTCGTTGACTGGGCCCAGTGCCATCACAGAGCAGTGGCAGGCAAGTGAGGATTAGTGTCTGCTTCTGTGCCCTTTCTCTCCTTGCTGCCTCAGCCCCAGGAAGGGATGGAGAGGAAGGAGAGAAACAGAGGACAGGCTCAGGAAGTCTCAGCACTGTGTCTTGAGAGTCTTCCAGCATCCAGGAAGGACTTGTTTCTTTGTGTTATTGTCATTTGTTTGTTTTTTCCAGAGATCAGGCGTTTCTATGCTGCCCAGACCGGGCTTGAACTCGTGTACTAAAGCAGTTCTCTTGCCTCTGCTTCTAGAGCAATGAAACATTTCCTAATTTACATTTCTGTAAGCCATCTTCTATTTTTCTATCTCACTATCTTCATTTCATCTACCTTTTATGTCATCTATCTTCTGCTTTACATATCTACTTGTCATCTATTTATATATCATATATTTATCTATCCATGTATTATCTATCATCTATCTTTGTATCTATATCTATAATCTATGTATATCTACTATCTATCATTTTCCTGTCTATCATCTATTATCTGTCTGTAACTACTTTAGTTTCATCCAGGGGAAGAGATAAGTTGCACAATGAGTAAATTTTAGTGACAGGCTTAGAGAACTAAGTAAAGTCCTTTCTGGTTAGAGGCCATATGTCCCCACCCCTAGCCTTTCCTCTCATGACTTAGACTTGTAGACTACATTGAGTTGTAATTTTTTGGTATACAGCTAAAATACGCTGACATATTAATTTTCCCAGTGATTTTTGTTTAGTAAAGTTAGAAATCTTATTGTAACCATAGTCTAGTTTTAGTCCCTGACTTTGAACTATTTGCCTGATCCATGTAGTAATATAACAGAAATACTCATTTGTCAAAGAATTTTGATCTTAGTGACTCCAATAAGAAAGGGCTAAGATACACTGGAAATGTTTTGATGTCACTAAGAAAGAAGAATGAAGACAGTGTGGAGACAGCCCTTCCTGACAGGGCTATGAACATAAAATAGATCATTCTCATATTTTAGCTTGGTGTTATTCCTAGTTTTGAAGGACTTATAATTGACAGATGGTACCTGATGTGGCCTTTCCCCCCTGCCTATTGTGAAAAGGAAACCTTTGCCAAGACTTTACAATATGAAAGCATTCCTGGTTCCTAAAGGGCAGAAATGAATCACTTTCTTTTTGGAACAAGCTGAGGATGGCCCAGAAATACCAACAACATGGCCTACATGCCAAGGTTGGCATTCAAAGACATATATGTGTTTGTGGAGAGAGAGAGAGAGAGAGGAGAGAGAGAGAGAGAGAGAGAGAGAGAGAGAGAGAGAGAGAGAGAGAGAGAGAGCAGCTTTGTTTGACACTATAAAAGGGGCAGCTACCCGTGTGTTAAAGCAGGAGACTAGCCTCCTTGGGGCTTCTCACCCAGAGTTAAGGAAATGGAAAGCCTCTTTTTTGCTGTTTTTGTTGTTGTTGTTTTTTCAAAACAGGGTTTCTCTGTGTAGCCCTGGCTATCCCAGAATTCATTATGTAGACCAGGCTGGCCTCAAACCCAGAGATCTACCACCTGCCTCTGCCTTCCAAGCATCAAGCTTATAGATATGCACCGCCACACCTCCACACATTTTTTCTAATTCATCTAGTGTTGCCTTCTCCATAAGCTATGTGAATCATAATTCAGATAGATTTTCATGATATATATATGATATGATACAGGCATCTATAATTAAATTGCAATCTATAATAGTCCTGTCCTAATTTGTTTTCTGTTGCTGGGATAAACACCATGACCAAAAGCAACTTGGAGAGAAAAGAGTTTATTTCATCTTAAAGCTTACAGTCCATCATCAAGGGAAGGCAGAATAGGAACCTGGGGCAGAAACCTGGAGGTGGGAACTGAGCTTGAGGAGCATCCTCATGGCTTGCTCAGTTTGATTTCTTATAGAACCCAGAACCACCTACCTGCCCATGGGTAGCACCACCCACAGTGGACCGGATCCGCCCACATCAATCATATATTAAGACAATTCCCCAGGGACTTGCCCACAGGCCAATCCAATGGAGGCGGAGCTCACCCGAGTCTCCTCCAGATGACTCTGGATTGTGTCAAGTGGACAAAACCACCAGGGAGCACAAACCCTTATATAACTTAGAACCAGTCCACATCAGCACACGGGTGACTTCCATGAACACTAATCACGAGAATCACACACTTTTTAGAAATTAGTCCTAATAAGAAAATAGGCGATTAATTAAACAGGATAGTGAAAAAGTTCATAAGACAGCCATGGGCTATTCCCCCCCTCCCAGATACTGCTAATCATTTCTAAGGTATCTGCCTATCTCAGTTACGCCTCATTTCCTCCTCCTCCTCCTCCTCCTCCTCCTCCTCCTCCTCCTCCTCCTCCTCCTCCTCCTCCTCCCCTTTTATTTTCCCCCAGACAATGCTAAGAATTGAACCTTAGGGCTTCATGAATACCAGGCAAGTGCTCTAACCACTGAACTGTACCAGTCCTCCACAATGGTGCCAGAACCTTCTTTTTAAACTTCAGACCTGCCTCAAAATTCTCCATGGTCCTTTTAAAGAAGCACCTGTAATTAAGAACTTAATTGGACCAGTGCAAGAGTCTGCTGAGGATAACACCTACAGCAGTAGGAAGCACAGTCCTCATGCTTCGAAACACAGGCTAGTGGAGATTGGTGGCCAGCCCCGTTCCCTAAGAGTTTTCCTGTGTTCATCTGTTGGTCTTGGGAAATTCACCATGGACCCAGTAGAGAGGGAAAATGGGGCAGAGTGGAATCCGGCTTGCATTTGTGTCATAAGTAAATCCTTTCTAAATCACCAAGAGACTGCAGAACTGGCCACAGAGAGAATTCATCAAGGGTTTTTAATACAACTAAAATCAATCCCTCCACTTTATCTGCTTTGAACATACTGAGGCCGCAACTAGATATGTCACTAAGAGTTAGAGCTGCATGGAAACCTTCAAGGTGTCAATTGACCACATTTTTAGGTGAAGAAATGTTACATGGACACACCACAGATTCACCAGTGATTTATTTTTTTTAAAATTGGCAACAAATGGACCCAGGAATCTACAAGGGAATAAAAATATCATGAGAGCCAAGCTGAGTTGAAGCAGGGTAACTCAAAAATCAATATTTTGCTTTTAAACTCTTAAAGGGAGACCCAGGAGGGCTGCACTCATTTTGTCCTTCTGAGTGGCGCTCCTCAGAGGATGGGGGAAAGTGGTGGTGGTGTGTGCCATACTTCAGCCAGGACACTCTCTACCAACAAGCCACTTGTTAGAATTCTCAGCTTCAGTTTCCTGGCCAGCAACTTTTTAATTGTTCTGTTATCTGATGCTGGTTAGGAAATCTCACCTGCACTCCACATTCTATAGGTGAGATTTTGCACGTGCAGTTGGTGGCTAACTAGAGGGAGCAAAGGGGAGGCTCCTCCTCTTAGATGCAAGGCAACAGCAGGATCGAAAATGCTGCCCCGTTGAAGCCCAGCTGAGCTTTTAGGAGGGAGAGGAATTAGGGTCCCCTGTTATTAAGTCAAACTGTCTGATGCCCCTTGTACTTGGGGAAGGAGAAACACGGTGCTTCCATGACTCTCTCTGCGCCTTCAGTAGGTGCAAATGGTAAACAGAGGGCCAGTGACAGGGTTTTCTGTCAGGAGCAGCCTATAGAGGTTGTTATCCCAGTGGTGACAGTATTTTCCCTTGAGGACCCTGTTTAAAACAAGATCATGTCTGACAATGTCTGCAGCTCTTAGGAATCACAGGCCTTGGGCATAGTGAAGCACCTCCAAATTCATTCTTTACTCATTGCCTGGCCGGTAGCCCTCACTCCATAGTGCTGCTGGTCTAAGCAATTTCCTAGGAAAGACAGGAAGAGGCAACTTCCCTGGCTCAAATTTTCCTTCATGTGTAAGTATCCATGCTTGTATATTCATGAAGTAATGGTACATGTGAACATGTTTGTATAGTAGGTATGTGTGGGTGTGCACGAGTGTACATGTGTGCACATGCATGTGGGGGTCATAATTCAACCTTGGACTATGTTCTTCACACTCTAAGTTTCTTTTCTTGAGATAGGGTCTCTCAGTGGCCTAGAGCTTGCTGATTAGGTTAAGCTGTTGACCAGTCAGCCCCAACAATCCTCCTGTCTCTGCCTCCCAAGCACAGGGATTACAAGTCTATGCTACCACACCTAGCTGTTTTACCATGGCTTCTGAGGATTGAACTTAGGCCCTCATGATTGTATGGCAAGCACTTAACCAAGGGAACCACCTTCCCACTCCAAAATTCTACCCCTCCCTGTTGGTGAGAAATACTGGAAGAAACATAATGGAAAATGAAAAAAAAAAGTAGACACAAAACTAATGTCATTCCCATATTACAATGGTTCTGGCAGTCAGAACAGAAAGCTCAGCAATGATGATGATGGTAGATAGTAATATCTAGAATCAGTTTCACTGGCTTCTAGGCCTGAAAAATATGAAAGTGACAACTAAGGTAACCCAAGGACAGCAACTCCTGGGGAGCTGCCATACATAACTTGGGGGACAGAAGGAGCAATATCTGCCCCTGGTGTGATTAGAACACAGAGGCTTGGGAATGGTGAGTGTGCTGTTTAAGAGGAGCTTCTCCAGGGGTGGGTAGGTGGGTAGGGCAGGGAGGCTCTGGAGCTGTGGGGATGGTAGTTCAGGAATGGCTTCTTGGAGTTGGTCCCTTTAAGCCCAGATGCTACTCAGCTGGTGTGTCTCAGGGGACAGCATGAGGGGCATCTTGGGAGTGCTGTAGACAAGTTGGTGACTGGATGTTATTGCCATAGCCACAGGACAGACAATCACCAGGCTATGTTAACAGAAGGGTTGATGGACTGCTACAGCCCATTCATCAGCAGAAGCTAAAAGGGACTCTTTGGAAGCAGGGAGATGGAAACTTCAGGCTCTCCAGAATGCTGCATCAGCAAGCAGGATAAAAAAGAGGGTGGGTTTGTAGCTGAAACAAATGCTTAGGAACAGCCCCCTTGATTGACAGCCTCTAACCCATCAGTGTGGACAAGCGATGTTGTGATGTGTACCTCCCAACCCTCAATACCCTAAAACAATACAGGCTTAATTTTCATTGTTATCGCATGTCTGATGATGCGGATGACTGGGGCTCAGCTCTGTGTATGTAATCCTGAATGCAGACTAGGGCAGCCACCTCTGTCTGAAGCATGTCTGTGACCGTGACAGTGGGGAAGGGAGTAAAACAATCAACTTCACCCTCTGGCTTTAGAGATTCTTCACAGAAGTGTCACAGGTTACAGATGACCAGACAGAAAAGAGGCACTGCAGTCCTACAACCAGAGAGAGGAACCAGAAATGTTTGACTGACGAGGAAAATGAGTGTTGGGCAAAATTTGAACAAAAATGTTTGCATAGTTGACCTGTTAAATTAGGGGGGCTCAGGCAGTCACATAAATGCTCCCCTTTACATTTAAGGACAGGCTTAACTAATTAAGGCACTTTTTTTTACCCGTGATGGTAATTACAATACATACTACAACTAAATGAAGAGAAATTGATAGTAGAAAATAATTGAATCCCAAAGGATAAGCCAAGATTTTGAAAAGTATATATACATAATTCTATTTTTTTTCATAGTAAAAGCCTTTGGCTCTCAACTACAAAGGCTTATTTCTTTTCTTACTGGCTTTAAAATGCGCTTTAAACAAAATCTAACAGGACATTGTTGGGAATATAAGTACAGGGGCTGGAGAGATTTCTCAGTGGTTAGAGTAATGGCTAGAGAGACGGCTCAGTAGTTAAGAGCACTTGCTGCTCTAGCAGAGGACCCAGGTTCAGAGGACCTAGCACCCAGGATGGGTGGCTCACAACCATCTGTAACTCTAGTTCCAGGGCATATTTTGGCCTCTGTGGGCACCTGTATGCATCTGGCATATATGGAAACATCCAGGCATACACACATAGACACAAAATAAATAATTCCAACATGGAAAGAGATATGAATTGAAGTGTGTTTTAAGTATGAGGTGAATGTAGTTCATAAACAGAAAATGCAGAGACAATAATAAACAAAGCAATCCTCTTTCTGCCAACCCTACAACGGCAGGAAACAAACTTGCCACAGTTCTCCCTGCCACTGAACTTCTCATTCAGTGTCTAGAAGATCACAGTTTTTAAACTTTCCCCCTCTGGCTTTCAGTTTCCATTTCACTTCGCCTCTTGGGTGATATATCATGTTTATGATCTGGATATATTTTAATTTTTTAAGCTAACAATATTTAATCTGACCAAGATGGCATTAAGTGTGTTGTGACCATCTTTTACAGAGTGGATTTACAAGCCCAAGAGGCAGTGTTGGTGGTCATATAGCGCTTCCTTTCCAAGAACGTTGCAAGGTACCCCCGGAGTCCACAGAAGCACCCAGAGCTGTGTGATGATGGAAGAACATACAGCAGGTAAGAGGAGCAGGCATTAAGTGGCCTCAACTATAGCAGAAACCAAAGCCACCTGGAGTTTTCTTGCTCTGCACGTTGGGAGGACATTAGGCTGTTGAGAAGGGGCAGCAATAGATGAAAGGAAGGTCAGGATCACCTTCTGCTTTCAGAGTTGGCCAGCAATTCCTGTCTCACTAGGGAGGAGTCAATTTCACTGAGAAGCTAAACATCCCCAGTATATCATATGGCTCAAATGTGAATATACACAAATATGTCAAGGTAGGAAACTGAATAAAATAGAGCAAGAGAAAATCACATGGGAATTTGGAAAAGGATAAACACAGATATGATGTGTTTATTGTGTATGTGCACATGTGTGTGTATTTGTGTGTGTGCACACGCATGATCACAAGCGTGCATGTGAGGCCATCAGATTTCCCGGGGCTGGACTTGAGGGCAGCTGTGAACTGCTTGATGTATTTCTGGGAAACAAAGCAAAGTCTTCTGTAAGAGCAACAAGTGCTCTTCACTCCTGAGCCCTCTCTTCAGCTCCTTGTTTTTGTTTTTCTGAGACAGCATCTCTCTGCATAGTCCTGGCTGTCCTAGAATTCACTAGTAGACCAGGCTATCTTCAAATGCACAGAGCTCCACCGGCTTCTGCCTCTCAAATGATAGGGCTAAATGTGTGTTTCACCACATCAGGCTCAACCCTTGTTCTTTAGGTTTAAGTTATACCACACTCTCTGTATTCTCCAACGTATTGCCTTTCTGTTTTCAAAAGAATTCTCAGAAAATATTTCACAATGGTGGTACAGATATATTTTAAACTACAAAACTATACACTTTCCAAATATGCATTTGCCATCATTTTCCTCCTCATAGAAACCTAAGCTGTTTCCACTACAGCAATTTTACTATTATTGATCATTCTTGTTATTATTTAACTATGACAAACAGTGTTATGATAGGCAAATTTCTGCACTGAATAGGATTTACATCATAGGGCTGGAGAGATGGCTTAGTGCAAAAAGGCACTTTACACCAATCTGACAATCTGAATTTGATTACAGGACCTATACAGTGAAAGGAGAGAACAGACCCCAACAAACTGTCCTCTTACCTCCAAGCATGTGATATAGCGTGTTCATGGACAAGCATGCGAACACACACACACACACACACACACACACACACACCACACTCAATAAGAAACTTAATAAAAATAAGAAAATAACTTACATTATAGTTTAGAAAAAAACAATAAGTAATAAGTAACGACAAACAAAATACCTAGGATATGTCTCATTTCTCCTATTCTCTTTATATTTAGTTTATGTAATGATTTTATATTTAATTTATACAGGTTGTTTTAAATATTTGGCAACAATAAAATCAAAGTAAATAGATGTGGGTATTTTTAGATACCTATTCAGTTTGTGCTCATAGACTTAGACGTTTACCCTCGTTCTCTGTGTTCTGTCTCTGCAGTAAGTCATTTCCCAATCAACCTGACTGGCTGGGGCTCAGGCTTCTCTGGAAGTGAACTCATCTGTTGCTTGTATTTGCAGCTGGGCATTGAAGCTGTCAGGGTCTTAGTTTTGAAATTCAGGGAGTGATGATAAAAACATTTGCCCTCTTTTTCTAGGAGGAGACTCACAAATAAAGATCAGTGGGATTTCCTCTCCGGGCAGGAAGAGGTGCTGGGCACCCAGAGGGGGGTGGAACTCAGCCCATCCCTGGAAAGATCAAAGAGGCTAGGCCCACTTCAAGTCTCTGCACAGACCAGTGTCGAGGCTGTGGTGGTGTGGGTGGGGACAGCTGAGGAGGACTGCGAGTTTTCAGAGAGAGCTCTGAGGAGTGAGCACGCGGCTCACACTACATACAGTGCCTGGACACAGCCACAGTGGATCTGAGTGTTAACTGACTGACGGATGGTGCTTCCTTCTAGGTGTATTTTCCCCGTAGTTCCCAGGCCAAGGAACTGATTTTTCTGTTTTGTCGTTACCCTTCTCCTCTTTCCTTGTACTCAGTGCACACCCCTCCACAGTGATGCTCACTCTGCAGCTCGGACCCTTCGACTTCCATGCAAAAGCCAAGAGCCCCCACCTCCCATCTTTCCTTTCACCAATTCTGAATACTTTCCACTCAAAACTGGCTCACGGAATTTTAATTAATTCCTGTATTTAATTTATTAAAGCTGCTCGGAACACTTCTATTCCTTGCTGCTTGTGATCTCTTGAGGCATTTCCTCCTCCTCCTCCTCCTCCTCCTCCTCCTCCTCTCCTCCTCCTCCTCCTCCTCCTCCTCCTTCTCTTCTCCTCCAACTCCTCTTCCTTTTGAGACAGGGTTTCTCTGTGTAACGGCCCTGGCTGTCCTGGCACTCACTCTGTAGACCAGGCTGGCCTGGAACTCACAGAGATCCTCCTGCCTCAGCCTCCCGAGTGCTGGGATTACATCCTTGCGCCACCAATGCCCTGCATTTTCTCCACCAGTTCCGTTTCCAGCTTCTGAATAGACTTCTCTCGCCTTGCTGAGAACCCAAAGGCGCAGCTCTCAGCCCAGCTCCAGCCCTTTAAGAGACGAAGGCAAAGTAAACATGGTGAGGAAATGAGTCCTTGTCTACCCTCGGCAGCTCTGTAAATAACGACTATCGCTCCAGTCTGCTCAGGACTCCGCTTCAGTTCTGAAGAGGCCGCGGCCATCCATAGGTGGCAACTGCTTAAGCCTTGAGTCTGACCGGGATTGTTTTTTTCGCCCAAGGCCTCTGGTTCACAGAACTATGGAGATTAGCCTCCCCGCATGCCTCCCCCTTCGACCTCTTCCAGGCAGTCAGCCCCCCTCCCCGCTGGAGGTAGTCTGGCAGTTTATCTTCTCGGCACAGTGGGGGACAGATCCAGTTCCCCTTCCACACCCGGCAGGTCTGTGTCTGGCCTGCAATCCCTCCTTCAGCTGCGGAGAAAGAACTGTAGCCCTACTGTTACTTCCTGTTTCCTTAAACCCTACCCAGAAGCAGTTCTCAAAATCTCAAAATGACCAAAGAAACTGAAGAGGCTTTTTTTTTTCACTGGAGTCAGCCTTGTCAATAAAATAGACAGAGGCATTGAAACAGCTCCGGCAGAGGTCCTTTACCAGTCACCGACAGCGTTTGATGACATGGGAGTGAGGGTTCTAACCCGGCCTTAAGTATGATTAGGCTTCGGGTGATCTCGATTGGTAGTTGGCCTGATAGCATGTTTTATTAACCGCCTCTCTCTCTCTCTCTCTCTCTCTCTCTCTCTCTCTCTCTCTCTCTCTCTCTCTCCTCTCTGTGTGTGTGTGTGTGTGTGTGCGTGTGTGTGTGTGTGTGTGTGTGTGTGTGTGTGTGTGTGTGTGTGTGTGTGTGTTCACTTGTTTGGTGTGCTCTGTGTGGAGGTCAGAGGTTAGGCTTGGGTGTTGTCCTTCAAGACCTCTCTATCTTGTTGGGTTTCTTTTCTTTTCTTTTCTTTTTTTTTTCCTTAAAAATTGAATTAACTGGGGCGGGGAGATAGTTCAGAACCTAAGCCTGACAACTTGAGTCCCATCCCTGAACCCACATAGTGGAAGGACAGAACTGACTTCTGCAAGTTGTCCTCTGCCCCCACATACATGAGCCCCCACACGCATACACACGCATGCACGACACACTCACACATGAGAATGGAAAACAAACAAAAGAAAAAGAAAAAAAAACTACATTGGCATAGTTAAAGTTTTCTTTGGTAGAAGTGTGTGTGTGTGTGTGTGTACTTGGTGAGGAGGGGAGAAGGAGGGAAATAAAGAGAATGAGGTTACTCACACGGGGAGGGCCTAGGCCCTGCTCCAAATGATATGACAGACTTTGAAGATCCCCATGGAAGGCATCCTCTTCCCTGGGGAGCAGAAAGGGGTTGGCATAGGGGGCTGGTGGGGGGCAGGAGAGGAGGGGAGGGAGAGGGAACTGAGATTGACATGTAAAAGAAGCTTGTTTCTAATTTAAATAAATAAAAATAAATAAATAAGAATCACCAAGCTTTTGCTTGAGCACAAAATAAAAAGAAAAAAAAAAAAAAAAGAAAAGAAAAGAAAATGGGGAAAGCCATCCACAGTCTTAACTACTGACAGTTCAGTGAAACCATTTTGCTAAATAATAAACTAAATTCCCCGAGCACTTGCTGACTCTGTGACTGTGGGAAGTCTGCTTCGGATGCCAAGAGGGAACTAATGCTGTGGTGATGTCTCAGACAAATATGGATACAACCATATTTCTGTTTGAGTGGAAATATGTTCTCTCCGTATGGGCATGGAAGCTGTTAGGAGAGAAAGGCAAACAACACACTGAAGACATGTCAGTGTTGAAGCTGCTCTCTGCCAGAGCCACTTGTCTTCACTCTGCAAATTTCCCTGCAGAGGTTGTCATAAAATTGACTAACATGATTAGGAAGCCAACATTCTTCCATTCAACGCAAAAAAAAAAAAAAAAGACAGATTTCTCAGATGGCTGCTCCATAAGGCTGAAAACTCAAGGCACAGTTCTGCAGCGAGTGGGAAAAACGCAGAGAAAAGCTAATCCGTTTCACTAGTAGAAAGTCACATACATTTTAGGTATTAACAGAGAGAACTCTGTGCATGGTGTCCTTATCCTTAGTCCCAAGGAAGAGTTCAGGCTTTGACTTCAGTGTTCCCACAGGGAATTCAGCTTAGTGGCTTAGCTCTTCCTATGCCGGATCCGATCTTAGATGAAAAATCAGAATACGAGTTGTAGCAGATTCCCTTTCGAATATAAAACATACAGCGACAGATAAAAAAAAAAAAAGGTTTGTTCTTAAAAATCCTTCTGCTAAAACCCAATTCTCAGTGTGGGGGTGCCTAGGCAGAGTACCTGGAAAAAAGTGAAGTTAGGAAGGTTGAATATTAGGAATGGGACTAATGGGACTAAGGGCTCACAAAGAAGGGTATCCCAGTGAGTCCTCTTAAGTCCTGTCTGTGTGTGTGCATGGGTGCAGAAGCATTTAATGTGGCATGTGTACACTGTCAGGTGCTGTGTCTCAGAAGAGAGTGAGCTGTGACTTCCCCAGCAGCCATCAATTGCTTTAGTTAGGGGATGGACTTTGTCAGCCTCTCCCGGATCCACACTGGCTTTTGGGTTGGCTTGATCTTGTGGTCTTATGCATGAAGTTGCATTTCTAGGTCTTTTTTTAAAAAGCAAAACAAAACAAAACAAAAACAAAAAACAAAAATCCTCCCTGACAGTATTTTCTTCTGCTGAGCCAAATTTTCTCTTATTAAGGAATTGTTTAACTAAGGTTAGTAGACTTGTCATTTAGCACGCAGCATTTCTTTGGCTTCTGAAAGATGTGTGTCCTATTGTAACCACGGAGAGCTCACACTTCCCTCACTACACCAATACTGAGAGTCAAGAGCTACCCTCTCTTCCTTGGCAGCCATTGGTTTGTTTTATGTCCCTAGAATTTGGCCTTTTCCAAAAACTCGGCAGTTCTGTGGAAAACATCTGTGTACTCATACAAGCATTTTCTAAAACCAGCCTTCTTTCTCTTCTTCTCCCTTCTTCTTTTTTAATGGCAAGAGGAGCATACAAGAAGTGACCTGGGCCAGTAAGATAGTTCAATGGGTAAAAATCTTGGATCCAAGCCTGATGACCTGAATTCATTCCCCAGGATCCCACAGTGGATAACCAACACACGTCTGCCACACAGGCAGTGGGCTACGCTGACCCTTGTAGTAGTGACTATTATAGGTTTCTCTCCTGTCATGTTGTGGGGAGGTCTCAGCTCTGGAACTTCATACACAATCCCCATCTAATTCAGTGACCACGACTGCTCACCCAGCGTGCCAGGATCTGCACACTTAGCTGAATTAACCAGCTAAGCAGTCAGTATCCTTAATGACTTCTAGCTACCAGACACTGCTCCAAGTACAAACAGTAACAAAATGACTTACTCCTTCTGAGGAAAAAAAAGTGATAGTTGAGTAATACATTCAATAGACAAGTAAGCTAGACTCATTTTTGAATCTTTACAAGATCCAGAATTCCATGTGCAATACTCCTCCACTGTTTCTTTCATCTCTGATTTGGGAGTTTATTTGGTTGATTGCAGCTTATCAGGGGTATGTAATATCTCTTTCAATATTGCACAAAAGGGCCTGGCAAGATGTCTCAGGGGTAAAGGTGCCTGCTGTCAAACCTAATGAGTTGAGTTTGATCTCTGGGACCTACAGAGTGGAAGGAGATAATGGGTCTTTGCAAGTTGTGCTCTGACCCCCCCCCCACACACACGCTGTGGCATGTGCACCTCCATAGTAAACAAATTAATGTAATTTAAAAATTAAAAATAAAATTGCAGTAAGTAAGACATTTATTGTGGAGGCATGTCTACAATGATAAACCTCTCACACAATTCACAGCCCTTTTATTCCTGAGGCTTGTTTTCGGTAGACTGATTGGGTAAATAAGCAATTCATTGCTCTTACAGAGTGATGGCTAAGGACATATGTGGGGTACTGCCAAAATTAGAATTGGTACAGGAAATGACCTCACACAATATGCTCAACTTCATCCTTCCTAGGGTTTAGTTTCTTCCTATGTACAAAGTGTCAACTAATTGTATCCTGTTCTTGGCGAGATGCAAGCTTTCCACAAATGACCTCTATGATGATTAATTATGCAGCAGTAGTAAGAACGTTATAAAACTGAAAAGGAACTTAGAAGTCATCCACTCCCATACAGATAGTATCATCCTTTGACATAAGTTGTCTCTGACTTAAAAGACATCTAATCATACTTTGTATCTTGATCTGACTGTACAAATTACCATGGCTATTTCATGCTGAAGAATATTAGAGACGTAAATAAGTAGGGAAATAAGCTTGGATTTGGCACTTATTAAAACCGCGCTTTCTGACAAGGGTCTAATGAAAGTAAAAATAGCTATAAACGAGTCATTGACACCACACTGATGCTGATTCATATCACAGTTGAAAGGAATCACAATGTTTATGTCATTTGCTAAACTGCTTCCTATTTCCATCAGAAAATAGCTTGAGTAACGACTGCTCCCACCTCATGGCCCTGTCACTGGGCACTGCACAATAAATGTGTCATAAGGCTGGATGAGGCAGTGGTAGTGACATGTCAAGAAATGCCATATTTGTATCATTTTCAGTCTGTACTTCATGGGGAATCAATAGGACTTCATGTGGGGGATACAGCTGAGTGGATTAAAACACAAAATACAGCTCTGGCGAGATGATTCAGTGGGTAAAGGGTTTGCTGTGCAAGAGTAGGGGCCTGAGTTCAAATCCTCAGAACCCACTTATGGCTGTGGTAGTGTGCCTTTATGATCCTCATGGTGGAAAAAAAAAACTCAAGTCAGCTCATCAGGCATGTGGTATAGCTAACACACACACACACACACACACACACACACACACACACACACACACACACACGCAGAGAGAGAGAGAGAGAGAGAGAGAGAGAGAGAGAGAGAGAGCTTGTCTCAAACAAGGCACAAGGACCAACAGCTAAGGCTATCTTCTGAACTTTACATATATGCTCTGGTATGCACATACTCAAACAAATGTACACACACATCACACACACACACACACACACACACACACACACACACACACACACACACACACAATCCAACTATTCATCGTCAGAAACACACCTTATTTGGCACAGGCACACACAGACTGAAAGTAAAAGGATGAAAAATGCCCTACCATGGAGCAGAAACTGCAAACAAGCAGGGCTCCCTCTACTCATTCCATGAAAAGTACGCTCTAGGGCGGAATCAGTTACTGTCTATTTATATAGAGAAGAACCCATCAAGAAGATGTAAAGACTCCAAAATATACGCACTGACCACCCCAGTGAACCACATTTCACAAAGCAAACACCAGTGGACATAGAGTGCTAGATATTTCAGATGTAATACAACGGGCAAGCAAGAGTCTACTCTCACAGACAGATGAGACAAAACAACCAGCAAAGAAACTTGACAGCCAAAGGGCATCGTTGATGAAGCACAGTTGACAGCATCTATAGTAGATGCCACCCAACAGCTGCAGAATAACACCAACATTTCTCGGCAGCCCATGGAGTGTTCCCCAAAATGGGTCACATTTAAGGCCATAAAGCAAATCTTAACAAATACAGGACTTTTTTTCTTTGTATTTTACCAGGTCATAATAGAATAAAACTGGAAACCAATAGCATACTATACAAACACACGGAGATGGAGTCAATACACTCTTGGATAATCAATGGTTCTTTGAAGGAATCAGTAACAAAATTAAAAAAAAAAAAAAACTACACTCAAAAACACAAAAACTTCCCTGAACATTTGGGATATAGCAAAATCAGTTCAAAAGAGATGGTTTGCAGCTATGAGCATCAACCTTGAGACAGCAGAGAGAAGCCAAATGACACACCTCCAGACCTCAGGCAAATAAGATAAGTCAAACCCCAAACCAGCAGACAGAAAGAAATGATAGACTCGGGTGAGTTCCAGGCATGGTGGCACTCACATTTAACCTCAGCCTTGTGAGGCAGAGGCAGGTGGGTGTCTATGTGAGCTAAAGGCCAGTGTGGTTCTATATAAGAATTTCAGGTCAGCCAGGGCTACATGCTGAGACCCCGTCTCAAAACAAACAAACAAAACAAAAATCACAACAACAAAACAAAGGATTGAGGTGTAATAGATGAAATAAAACTAAGAGAACAACACAAAGAGTACGTGAAAGGAAGAGTTAGTTTTGTGAAAAGATAAACAAGATTGGCAAACCCTTAGCAAAACTGATGGAAGGGAGGGGAAACAAGACCCAAATTAACACAGACGACACTGAAAGGACTGTTATAGAAGTTCCCAGAGGAATACAGAGGATTGCTAGAAATGATTTGAAAACTTATATTCCAATAAATTGGAAAATCTAGAAGAAATATGTAAATGTCACACATGAGCAATCAAAATCAAATCAAGTAGATATAAACAACCTAAAGGGATCTGCAATGGTGCCAGGGAGAGAAGAGATGATTCAGTGGATTAGTAGAGTCTTCTGTCCATGAAAACCAGGATGGACAGAAGCACTGACAGACTCTCCAAGACCTTCAAGGAAGAAAGAACAACCCAGCTAACGGAGGCCCAACACCAGCATTCATTCCTCCAGCTACTCCATAAAGCGGAGAGAGAGGAAACTCTGCCAACTCATCCTGTAGTGTCATCCTTACTCAGACAAGAACACAGCAAAAAAGAGAGTGACAGACCAATTCAATGTCATTTGTAAGAAAATCAATGGGCCTGAAAATCATCAGATTAAGTCAAACTCAGAAAAAGCCAAACCAAACAACAACAAAAACCCCAGACCAAAAGCAAAACCAAAAGCTCCGAATGCTTTCTCTCATACGCTGAATCTAGATTAAAGAAAAAGTCTGCAGTGGAAGGTTGCCAACTTGAGGGGAGGGAGGGCAAATCAGGGAGGAGGGAGAGTGGGTGTGACTGAAGTACATTGCTTATGTGTATATAAATGTGATCTTGAAACCCACTATTTTGGAGAAATAAGAACCTGTCAGGGGCCCAGAGAGATGGCTCAGTGATCAAGAATACTGACTGCTCTTGCAGGGGACCTGGGTTCAGTTCCCAGAGCGCACATGGAGGCTCACAAGCATCTATTACTCCAGTTCCAGGGGATACAACGTCCTTTTCTGTCATCCACAGGATGAACACATGCAGCATATATCCTCACATGCATGTCAAACACATACATAAACACACATGTAAAATGAAAGTGCCTTAAAATAATTTACAATAAAAAGGAAAGAGAAGCCAGCATATTTGTTTTCTTTCCAATTCACCCACATTTCCCAAGTAGAGTAGAAGAGGGACAGGCTAGGTGTTGGTGATGACTAGAATAGGAAGTAACGAACTGGATCAAACTATCCATTTTTCAAACTTAGGAATTACTCTGCCTTCTTATTCATTGAGGTGTGAAAATATTGTTTATCCAAGAATGGTGACACTTGAGTCATGGAAAGGCCTCGAGTCAAGTGTCTCCGTGTGTCCTGCGAGCTCACTCTGTAGACCAGGCTGGCCTCGAATTCAGAGATCCCCTACCTCTGCCTCCTAGGTGCTGGGATAAAGGCCTGTGCCACGATCATTGGCTTCTCTACTATTTTGTTTCTTACATAGGATCTCTCACTGAATCTTGAGATCACTGATTTCACTGGGCTGTGCAGCGAGGCCCAGGAACTCTCCCATCGGTGTCTTTCTTTCCGGAGTTGGGATTACAAACATGTGTCACCAAGTCTGTCTTTTAACTGGGCACTGGGAATCAAACTTGGGTCCTCATGCTTGTGTAGCACCAACTTTACCAATGGAGCCATCTCCCCAGCTCCTGACTATGCGAAATGTCAATGCGTCAGTTTCAAGATGTCAGGGACAGGGCAGTCCAGTCCAATGTCTTTCAGGGTCAGCTGTTAGTTGGTCCCCAAATTGTGATATTGCCCAGGTCAAGCAAGGGTAAGAATTCTCACTTCTAAGGTAGTTTGAAAAAGTTACCAATTTTCCAGTCCTTTCTGATGTCATATCCTTTGCAACTTCTCACGTGACTTTGTAGCTTTTTTTTTTTTTGTTTGTTTGTTTTTGTTTTTGAGACAGGGTTTCTCTGTGGCTTTGGAGGTTGTCTTGGAACTTGCTCTGTAGACCAGGCTGACCTGGAACTCACAGAGATCCGCCTGCCTCTGCCTTCTGAGTGCTGGGATTAAAGGCATGCACCACCAACGCCCGGAGACTTTGTAATTTTTAAGAGAATTTTTTGGCTACCTTTAACCTGAGATTGGCCATGTGACTGTTTTGAATGAGGTAGAAATCCCACTGGGTCAATTGTTGAGTCCAGACCTCCAGTAGCTTGAACAACTCAGCCTTGTCCTTTGGAAGCCTTCCAGCTGCTTCCCTACCAAGTCGACAAGTACAAGCTGGCCTATTGGAAGACAAGAGACACGCTGGAGTGAGATGAGACATTTAAGTTTCTAGTAGACCCACCAGATATTCAAGGATGTATGATGGAAGCTAGCCTGGGTTCAACTTCCCAGCCTGATGCCATCTACAATATTGACCTACAGAACTGTGATTTAAAGAAATGGTTTTAAGTCACTAAATTTTAGGGCTACAGCTGAAGTGAATAGCTACATTACATGGCTTGCCTATTTTTTTTAAAGATTTTATTTATTTATTATGTATACAACATTCTGCTTCCATGTATATCTGCACACCAGAAGAGGGCATCAGATCTCATAACGGATGGGTGTGAGCCACCATGTGGTTGCTGGGAATTGAACTCAGGACCTCTGGAGGAGCAGTGAGTGCTCTTAACCTCTGAGCCATCTCTCCAGCCCCATGGCTTGCCTATTTTAAAGATTGTCTCTTCCATCAGTCTCATCCTTCCACTTAAAAAGAGAAAAATCTCCAAAAACAAGATACAGAACTGAAAAGCAAAGAATTGACATTTTCTCTGTCCCCTTCTGCTTCTGTCTCTGTGTCTTTCTCTATCATTCTCTGTTTTGTTAAACAGAGACCAGGTCTCTCCCTGAATTGGAAGCTTGTTGCCCTTTGGTAGCCTGGTTGGCCAGAGAGCTCTTAAGATCGGCCTGCCTGTTTGCTGCAGCTCTGACTTGGCAAGCATGCACATGTCTCTTTGCTGACACTGCAAGCACTCCCAGCCAGTTGCAAGCATGCACGGCCATGCAAGGTTTTTTAATTAAAAAAAATTATTATTCATGTGCCTGTGTGCCGTGATCTTGCATAGGGAGGTCAGAGGACAATGTTATGGGGTTGGTTCTCTCCATCTTTCTGTGGGTTCCAGAGACCAAAGTCAGGTGTCAGGGGAACACAGCAAGTCCTTCACCCGTTGTCAGTCCACCTCTCTGGCCTGCCTGCCTGCTTTTTATGTGGCCGCTGGGGATTCAAACTCAGGTCCCCATGCTTGCAGGACAGCACTTCTGCTCCCAGCCAACTCCCAGCTCTGTGTGGAAGCGAGTCTCTCCAGTACTAAGAATCATCTTGACCTTTCCCAGCTCTGCTGTCTACTCCAACTCTGAGCGTGCTCTGATGACGATGGTGGCCTTGGGCCAGAGGGAGAGAAGCCTCACCATATTGTTGTCAGAGTGAATAAGCGGTGGGGCACGTGACAGGAATTTGTAGGCAGCTGAGGCTCTGACCCAGCAAAGCAAGGCTACTGCATACAGTAGAGCCCATGTTCATTGGTGAATTGTAGACTCCCTGCACCTGGTGGGAGGTGGCTGAGCAACAAGCTAAAGAGTGGTAGCTTCCTCTTTCCTTGAAACACACACACACACACACACACACACACACACACACACACACACACACGAGCACACGTAAGCACATGCATGTGCCACTCTTATTTCAAGAGTGTGGCAGTCAAAGTAGTAGGGTTAGTGTTACCAATATCAATGAAGAAAATGATTACATTGAATTTGGTTCCCTCAATTTCTTTTTAAAAATAATTTATTTAAATTTATTTTATGTGCATTGGTGTGAGGGTGTCAGATCCCCTGGAACTGGAGTTACAGACAACTGTGGGTTGACATGTGGGTGCTGGGAATTGAATCCAGGTCCTTTGGAAGAGCAGCCAGTGCTCTTAAGCACAGAGCCATCTCTCCAGTCCCTGCCCACAATTTCTTATATTTTCCCTATTATCTTAGCCATTATTTCACACTTTTATTTCCAGTGACAAAATTTACTGAAAACCTATGGTATGCAAGGAAATAGGCTGAGCATACAGAACAGGGTGGACTATGTAGGATGCTAAGATTATTAAACAGGGAGTGGGGGCTCTGTTAGTAGCATGTTTGCATGCAGGAAACAGTAGGTTTGATCCCCAACACTGTATAAACTAGGCACGGTGGTGCACACTGGCAATCTCAGCACTCGGGAGGGGGAGACAGGAGCGTCAGAAGTCTACACAGAGAGTTTGAGGCTAGCCTGGGTTACATGAGAGCCTGTCTCAAAACAAACAGGTAAAACAAACAACAGTAGCAAACAAAGGACACTGCATGTGTAGATGGGTAGAAAAAGTCAAGAAATAGTGGAGAAGAACTTCTGGAAGCTTCCATGGGATTTTCCCAGAGTGGAAAGGATGGGAGATTATTCAGTCCATGGCATATACCCCTGAGAACCAGTCTGTCCTGGAAGAAGGGAGAGGCTGGGGGGACTGGCTAACTTGATAGCATGTGCACTGGCTTCAGACTTGGCAGAAATTCCCATGTCACAGCCTTGACCAGCACTGAGGTGTCATGGTCTCCTTGAACACGCTCAAAGCAAACAAACAATTTGATTGGCGAAAATACAGCCAGGGAGATGTGTTATTTATTGCTCGTAAGAGTCCCACAGAGTAGCAGAGAGACCCACCTACACATTTTATTTGACAGTGATTCCAGGTGGTTCTTTTGTTCACTCTGTTTCCCTTGCTGACTCAGAACAGAAGCCTGTTGTCTGCTGGTTAATTCAGAGTTACTGTCATCCTTTTTCCTAGCTGCAAAAAGAAATGCTGGGCCACTTGGTGAAAATGAGGCTTCCAGGGAAGCAAACACCTGGATGGGAATTAAGTGGTTAGCCTCCCAGATGTGGACTCAAATCTCCACCACGGAATTTACATTAGCACTGATATGATACGATTCACAGTTTCCAGATGTCCTTCTTAAATTTAAGTTTTATTTCATTTGTGTAGGGGTGGGGTGGTGTGTGTGTGTGTGTGTGTGTGTGTGTGTGTGTGTGTGTGTGTGTGTGTCGTATGTGCTTTTGGGTCAGAGTGAGTTTATATGTTTGCAGTGGAAGTCAAAGGAGAGGCAAGGTCTCTTCGAACCCAGAACTAGGGTGTCAGTCAGGAACACTCCCCCACCCCCCCACCCCCGTCATCCTCCTGTGTCTGTTCCCTATGGTGCCACGGCTCCAGGCACATAGGTGGCCATGCCTGGCTTTTTACATGAATGCTGAGGATTTGAACTCGTATCCTCAGACTTGAGTAGCAGGTGCTTTTACCCACCGAGCCATATTATTTTTATATTTTAAAAATGAATGTTTTCCCGGAGCTGAGCACAGAACCTGTGTTTCCTAATGGTGGCACAACTGTTGAGTAGCAACAATAGCAACAGGTGTGCTGAGGAAACACACCAGCCAATTGCCTAAGCCTTGCTTAGCCTTCCTTTTGCTGTGAGTCCACACACTACCCCTTTAACAGCCTCTGCCAGTGATTTTTGATTATTGTATCCCAAACTCAAAAGAGCAGTGTGGATTAACATCCTGGTGTCTCATTAATTTATCGAGCACTCAAGGTATATACTGTAGGATTCAGGGATGGGTCTTAGCCACCTCTGAACTACTGAGCCATTTCAATCAAGACAGAGGGCACTGTGTGCTGCTGACCTAACAGAGGGAAGAGATTTCTGTTAACAATTGTCTCCTGCCCCGAAGGCTGCCTGACAAGCCACAGTGAAAATTGCTATTGGTATTGAAGGGGTGCAGATAAGGGTGCTACCACACGGAGGGGCCTGAGGCCCTCAGTGGGGGAGGGGAGCTTGATCTGACAGGCTCACAGAAGCCAGGGTCCTCTAACGTTGGTTCTGGTGCCATGCCACTTGGGGTGCGATAGTTTTTTTGGGGGTGGGTGCTGTGTGTCTTGGGATGGCAACAGCATCTCTTGCCTCTAAATACCAGATGCCTTTTGCATCAGCTCCTGTCCTCTAAGTACCAGATGCCTTTTGCGTCAGCTCCTGTCCTCTGGTGCTTTAATAGAAAGGTATCTGTAGATGTTGTCTGGGAGCCACATCCCATTCCGGAGGAGAATTACTGCTAAAGAGCGATGTCCAAGATTAGTTTGTAGCTGGGCTGCAAAACTAACTCAAAGATAAACATTTCTGGAACTGGGGATGTGACCCTTGATGGGCCTTTTGCCGGCCGCACACAAAGGTCTGTTCACTCCTCAGCATAAAGCAGATGTACTGGTTTGTGCCTGTAATCCCAGGCTATGAAGTAGAGAGGCAGGTCATTCAGTAGGTCTAAGGTCATACTTGGTTACATGTTAAATTTGAGGCCCTTCTATCTGGAAAGCAAACCAACCAACCAAACAAACAAACAAATAAAAAAAAAAAAACCCAATGCAAAACAAAAGACAAACAGAATCTTGACGTTGGGCTACAGTCCACTCACATCCGACCATCCTGAATACAGCATTGTCAGACTTGAGGTAAATAATCCTCAGGAACAGCAGGGATCTTTGTCCATTTTAGACTTGAGTCCTTCAGGAGCTGCCACTGTCCCTACTCTTATTCGCCCCAGCTTGTGAAAGAGTGCCCAGACCCGTGCTTCCCTGGGCTTGTCTGAACATTTATTCACAGAGGGACCTTCAGGAAGCTCACCAGGACACACTTGGGAGTCCCAACATTGTTGAGCGTGGAAGCCATGATTATATATTTGAAGCTTTCCCTCTGTTCTTCTGACATGTCACAACTGTGGGTTCACCTAGGATTAGATACTGGTGATGATTTTGACCGAGTAGCTACTCTTTATGGCCATCTGACTCATTTTTAGATTGCATTAAATCCTTCCAATGCAACTTTAGACTTCTCTCACCAGTTACATTTTCTATCTAGAGAGGAGAGAACAGCTCAGAAACATGAATGACACTGAAGTCTATGCAAGCGGCTTTGGGCTCCCCCACTAGCTGCTGTTTGAGCCCCTCACTTCTGTCTCTGTGGTTTTTGACCTCCAAGGGATTGGGAACATAGAATAATTGAGATACAGGCAGATGCACAGGGAGCAGGTTTGTCTGGAAACAGCTGGAATTTCTGTATTTCTCCAGAGGTAGGTGGACAGAAGCACTTAGGTGTCAAGTTGATCTTGTCTTATCTCAGAGTCTTGCAAACCCCTAACCAGGGAATGGAGGCCACAGGACTGCCTGTGGGAGAGTTTCATAAAACAGTATTTTTTACCATGCGACAAAGAACATTTTCCTCCTGAAATATGCAAAGCCACTGCAGCAAGTAGCACGAACTCATTCTGGTGATGCAGCCAGGCAACACTTAATTATCAGCTCCACAAGCAAATTAGGTGAGAAAATTACTTGTCTTTTTATATTTATTTTAAAAGAATTCAAAGAAGATAACGATTTAACTACCATATTACACCCTACTGCTTCTCTCTTTTATCCGCATCTTCTCTCTCTCTCTCTCTCTCTCTCTCTGACTCTCACTCTCCCTCTCTCTCATATTTTGCTTCTCTTCACTGTTTTGTGTGGGTGTCCAGCAGAGGAATTTTAGACTTCCCTGAGGAATTCCTGGGCCTGTCAGGAAGCTGAAATGAAGACTCAGGGTGGAGTAACCAGGCCACAGGTACATCCCACCTGTGCCCACTGCAGCTCGTCTGTGCCCCCCACACAGGACAAATGTGGGGTCATGCTTGCTCAGACTGCTGGCTAGAGGAATCCTTGGATGCCACTGAGGCCCATCCAGAACCCCAAATAGCAGTTCCAGACCTTTCTTTCGGGTGAGGTGTTCTGAGGTCTTGTCACAAGCTCCCAGAATGAGCTTGTCACAGACAAGGGAAAGGCCAGGAGCCCACGCTTCACTTGAGCTTGGATAGCCCTCCACTTTTTCTTGCACCATGCCCTTTCCTTCTGAAAGTGACTTTCTGAGATGCTTCTGGAAGGAAAACCAGGGCTTTGGATTTTCTGAAACTTAGATCTGTTTTCTGGAAGCGATAGCGCTTCAGCACAGTGTATGCCAGGAACAGCTAACTATCCAGCCTGGCTTAGCTTCCGCATTGCGAAACCACCACGGTGTGTGGCAATACAAAAGAAGGGAAGGAATGCTGCCCCAGGCCTTTGTGGCCCCAGAGGACTGCAGACACCCCTGTAACTCCTTGCTGCTTATCAGAACCTGCGCCCTCAGCAACGCTGGTTCCAGTTCCCCAACCAGAACAACCTCCAGCCCAGTGTGATCTTTCCAAAATCAAATGAGTCAAGTGATCAAGATAGAGAACCTGAGGGGACTGCAGGAGGCAGAGAGCACGCCTGAAGGACTAGCTGCCCTCAACTCCATCAGCCTGAAGGACTAGCTGCCCTCAACTCCATCAGCCTGAAGGACTAGCTGTCCTCATCTCCATCAGACTGCTTCATATAGAAATAGATCCTTAGCTACCAGGTCTTAAAACAAAGTTTCAAAGTTGGAAATCTTATTTGTTTGTTTTGTTTTGTTGGTTTTGTTCTTCGAGACAGGGTTTCTCTGTGGCTTTGGAGGCTGTCCTGGAACTAGCTCTTGTAGACCATGCTGGTCTCGAACTCACAGAGATCCGCCTGCCTCCGCTTCCCGAGTGCTGGGATTAAAGGCTTGCGCCACCACCGCCTGGCATTTGTTTGTTATTTTTGAGACAGGCTCTCTCTCTGTCTGGCGACTTGCTATGTAGACCAGGCTGGCCTTGAATCACAGAGATCTGCCCCCTTCTGCCTTTTCAATGCTGGGATGGACCACTGTGCCCAGCTCAATATTCTGAATTTTTTTTTGTTATGGGAGAGCGTGTTTCTCTGTGTAGCCCTGGTTGTCCTAGACCTCACTCTGTAGACCAGGCTGGCCTGGAATTTACAGAGATCCACCTGCCTCTGCCTCTGCCTCTGCCTCTGCCTCTGCCTCTGCCTCCCCAGTGCTGGGATTTAAAGGTGTGCACCACCACCTCTTGGCCAAAACTCAGCATTTTTTAAACATGCTTTCTGGGGATCAAACTCAGGTTCCTTTTTTTTTTTTTAATGAAAAATTTCATTAAAAATTTTGATGGTCTGGTGTCTTGCTGGCTGTAAAACATTGGGCCTTATACTTGCTAGGTAAACATTCTACCACTGACCTACATTTCTAGTCAATACAAATTTCCAATTTCTATTTTTTAAATTGTGTGTGTGTGTGTGTGTGTGTGTGTGTGTGTGTGCGCGCGCGCGCGCGCGCGCGTGCTCGCGCACACGCACGCGCATGTGCCACATTTGTGTCCATGGCTGTGGAGGCCAGACAATTCCCTAGAGCTGGGTTTAAAGCTATTTGTGGGCCATCCAATGGGAGTGCTAGGAAGCAAACTTGGGTCCTCTGTAGGACTAGTGGAGTTCTAAACTGCCTAGTTCCCAAATGTCATATTGTTGAGGAGAAAGATAATTAAACTTTAATATGTCTGCAGCCTAGATAGGGGGACAATAGGCCAGGGGTCCCCACTTGGTAATCCCTGCCTTGGACCAACACCAACCTTTTCAGATGAGTCTCCCAGAGAAAGCATTGTGTCCCAGCTAGGCACACACTTTTAGTCATAAGTGAGGATTATCCTTTACATTTTAACCCTTACTCTCAGGATTTTTGCCAACTCAAAGTTCCTTGCATCCAATTATAACCTTCCCATGTAACCATGCCGAATGGAGGAGACTTCCTTCCTACCCCATAAAGACTGGTTCTTCTGGGGAAGAGCAGAGATGGTAACTTAAATGTGTCTTCTTTGGAAATCATAAAAATCATCTCTATGAAATCGGCAACGTTTACTATTGTCTTCCAGTCGAGAATACCCCAGAGCAGAGAGATGACTTCTTTTTTCCAAGGTGACATCAGAACACATTTTCCCTTCTTTCCCACCCATCCTCCACTTCCTCCTTCACTGACTGGACTCTGATGGTTCAAGCACTGAGACAGGCTGAGGAAGCACGCTTTTAACGAGTGTTAATACTTTCTTGTGCTTTTCCTACTAGGCCTTCCAACGATGGGGGCTCTGCATCTCAGTACTCAACAGTGGAAAGCCTGTGGTGACCATTTTCTAGGGGGTAGAGTGCAGGAAGACACACAGTTGCCAACACAACACTCAGGGATCAGAAAGAGAACAAGTTTGATGAAGGGAGCCTCAGAGATGGTGTGTTGTGGGTTGGGGTTGGATATGGACAAAGCTGCAGGGGCAGATTCTGTCTTTGATTTGCTTAGGTAAAGGCACTCTGGTTTGCAGACTGATGACTCAGAGACTCGTGGTAGTAGAAGCCACTTAGAATCCTAGGAATGAGCTGCTGGGGAGACAGATGCTCACCTTGCAAGGACCTGAGTTTGGTTCACAGAAACCATGTTTAAAAAATGCTGACTTTTGCCCAGGCAGTGGTGGCACACACCTTTAATCCCAGCACTAGGGAGACAGAGGCAGGTAGATATCCATGAGTTCAAGGCTATCCTGGTCTACAGAGTGAGTTCCAGAACAGCCAAGGCTACACAGAGAAAGCTTGCCTAAAAAACCCCACAAAATTCTGAGTGTTGGTATATATCATTGTGATCCCAGCTCCGAGGGAAGTAGAGACAAGATTCATGTACCTACATACACAAGTACACCTACTCTTTCTCTCTTTCTTTCTCTCTCTCTCTCTCTCTCTCTCTCTCTCTCTCTCTCTCTCTGATGAGGTACTCCTGAGATTATGCCTGTTCTTCCAGGCAGATGATGAAGGCCTACTATCTGATGGGGTTCTGTGTTACTTGGGGGTGAAATCAGCCCGGATGCTCTGCCTGTTAGCATCTTAGTTTCCTGTGAAGCCCCAGCTCCTGATTACCCATCTCCAGCTCTCTCATAGAGTGCTTTGCCTAGCTCCTGCGTAAACATCAAACCCTTGACATTTATCACAAAAGATCCCAACTCCTCATCTGACATTGAGGCGCCCTCTGGGGGTGTGCAGAGGGCTTTGTGTCTGCATTATTTTCTCCCGTTCTCTTTAGTAACCCTTCCTTTGCCTCAGTACCTCAGAATATGTCATTTCAGTGTCACAGTAGATAGAAGCCGATCCAGAATAGCAGGGCCCCTAATAGGGTGATTTATTTTAACTGAATCTTTATCATGTTACAGTATTGTTTTTTATTCCATTTTTTTTGGGGGGTAGGACTCTTGGGACAAAGCTATTAGTACTTTCCCCATGCCTTCTTTCCACAAGGTGTGTGTGTGTGTGTGTGTGTGTGTGTGTGTGTGTTCACCCCAGAAAGCATTAAGGTCTCTCTGACTGAACTTGCTTTAAACTTTATAGGAGATGTCAGCAGCTGGTTTATTAAGAAATCATAGTAGGAGAACGGGATTCAATACCGTCTCTCTGCCCCAGGGTCAGGGAGCACCGTGGGAGAGGGGAAGGAAGAAAGAAGGTTAGAAGGGAGGACTGAGAAGTACTGTCTTCTGGACATGGTGAGCCAGTGAGCTCATTAGCTCACTGTACCTTAGGTTACCCGCACAAGTTAAAATCAACAAGAGCAGTCAGCACTCCAGCGGGAAGCACTAATTGGACTTCGAGGTTATGCAAGGGGAGAGGACAGGAAGGTGGAGGGGGATGGGTTAGGGTGCATGCGAGGGAGGTGTGGGGGTTGGGGTTGATATGATCAATGCATATGTGTATGAAACTGTTAAATAATAAAAGGTTTTAAGATGTAGGGAGGGAAAGGCTTATCTGAAGCAGCTTCACTCCTTAGGAAGGCCAACTGTTTTTAGAGATGAAGATTTCAACAGGGGGCAGGGGATGGGGTGGGGTGGAAAAGGTGCAAGGTTTTAGGAGGATCTCTGAGTTCACTCTACAGAGTGAGTTCCAGGACAACAAGGGCTACACAGAGAAACCCTGTCTCAAAAAAACAAATACATTAAAAACAAAATAAAAATAAAAGTAAAAGAGGCCTCTGATTCATTGTGTTATTTTGTTGGAGGTCAGGGTCTCATGTAGCTCAGGTTAGCCTCACATCGGCTATGCCGTTGAGGACGACGTTGGGCTGCTGAGTCTCCTGCCTCCAGCACTGGGATTACAGGCATCAAGAACCAGCACACCCTTTTGTGTGGTGCTGAGGACTGGGCAGAGCCCTGGTCAATGCTGGGCAAGCACTCTACCAGCCGAGCTCAGTCCTTAGCCCACAGGCACCATTTTGACTTCTTCAAAAGCAAGTCATGCTATTCAGCCTCCATGTGCTCTTCTTGGCTCTTTGCTGCTGTAGCTCAGGTACCTGGTCCAGGACCTGTGGAGAGCAGGCAATCCTAGATACAGGCTACTTAAAGGATTGAATGTCAAGGAGCCAAGACCAGGGGGTAATTCAAAGTGTCTACTACTGAGGCAGTGTTTTTCTGTGTAGCCCTGGCTGTCTTGGGACTCACACTGTAGACCAGGCTGTCCTCAAACTCACAGAGATCTGCCTGCCTCTTCCTCCTGAGTGCTGGGATGAAAGGTGTGTACCACCACCTCCCAGCAAGGTTTTTTTTTTTTTCCTACTGACAATCTTATCCCCCCCCCCATTTCTTCATTATTATTTTTTTGTGGTTTTATGTGTGCTTAAAAAGATTCCCTGTTGGGGGCTGGAGAGATGGCTCAAAGGTTAAGAGCACTGACTGCTCTTCCAGAGGTCCTGAGTTCAATTCCCAGCAACCACATGGTGGCTCACAACCATCTGTTATGAGATCTGGTGCCTTCTTCTGGTGTGCAGATACACATGGAAGCAGAATCTTGTATACATAATAAATAAATAAATAAATAAATAAAATCTCAAAAAAAAGATTCCTTGCTCTCACTTCTGTATTATATGTACTGAAGTTAGAGCAATACAGAGCTTGCATAGCCACTGTACAAGGATGACATACAAATTCATGATGCACTCCACAAATTTTTAAGGGTCTCCTAGGTGCTATATAGATTCTATCTGTTTTAAGCACTAATCTTGGTCAGCAATTCCTCTTCTAGAACGTGTGTGTGTGTGTGTGTGTGTGCACATATACGCACACACATGCATACATATATACAGGCATGTTCACCCATGTTTGTGCAGGTCAGCTGTTGAGCGGTTTGTTCTTTCCTTGCTCTCCCTCTTGTTTCCTGAGACAGGATGTCTCAATGAACCTGGAGTTCATTAAGGCCAGACTGGTTGCCCAGTGAGCCCCAAGGTTGTCTTTCAGTGCTGGGATTACAGGTGCATGCTACTGCAAGGCCTTTCATACGGGTTCTGGGGATTTGAACTCAGGTCCTCACGCTTGCAATTTGCCTCACCCAGCCCTGCTTCCTAGCTGCAGTGATATCTCTTCAGTTCTGTGGTTTCCAAGGCTAAGAACACTTGTTTCTCTTGCAAGGAGCTCACCGGAGAAATGCACTGTGTAAATCGTAGACTAAAGTAAACTAATCTTATCTGACGGTGAACATCAGACTCTGAGCTCTGAATGAAAAAGAGAGAGAAAGAAAACCCCCAAAAGATGGGTACACTAGATTATAGATTAAACATCCCTACTCCCCAAATTTGAAGTATCCAATGCCTGGGAATCTAAAACTATTCTTTAAAAATATTTCTAGTTTATTTATTTATATTTTATGTGTGAGTGCTCTGCATGCATACCTGTACACCAGAAAAGGGCACCAGATCTCATTACAGATGGTTGTGAGCCACTATGTGGTTGCTGGAAATTGAACTCAGGATCTCTAGAAGAGCAGCCAGTGCTTTTAACCCCTGAGCAATCTCTCCAGACCCAATCTGAAACTATTTTACCATTATTACTATCTTAAATTATTTATTTATTTACTTATTTTATGTGGATGGATGTTTTGCCCACATACATATCTATGTGCCATAGTGTGCCTAGTGCCTACAGTGGCCAGAGGAGGGTGTTGGGTCTCTTGGAACTGGAGTCACAGGTGGTTTTGAGTTGCCATGTGGGTGCTGGGAACTGAACCCAGGTCCTCTGGAAGAGCAGCCAGTGCTATTAACCACTGAGCCATCGCTCCAGCCCCCACTGGTTTTTGTTTGTTTGCTCATTTTTAAAGCAATCTTGATTGGGTTGGTTTTCAGTTCTAGAATCAGACAGCTGTCATTCCTCATGAGAGTAAGCTCAGTGAGTAGAAAAGGGGCTGCTTCTATAGAAAACAAGCTTGGCCAACAAGCCAGACACAAGAAATAGAAATCACGTTGGTCCCTTCAAAGTTTCGGAAATATTTGAGTGGTATATCATGTCACAAGAGGAACATGTCACACCTGACTTCCTGGTTTAGGTGTCCGTCAAAGCATAAGTCTATGGAAAGTGTTGTATAAGTCCACTGCAAGTGTGTATAGATAGAAGTAAAATGTAAATGAATCTCATATTTCAACTTGGGTCCTAGTCTCAAAATGTCTCATTATGAGGGCTCAGTACCCAAGGACATTTGCTTCCAAGCTTGATGACTTGAGTTTGAGCCCCTGGATTCATGTGCTGGCTGCCACGAAGAGAACTGGCTGCTGCAACTTGCCCTCTGACCTCCACATGTAAGCCATGGCCTGGCACGTGCCTACCTGTATACATGTACACACACACACACACACACAAATATATATAAAAATAAATGTAAAAAGTACTTTTTAAAATTTCACATATATGCAAATATTTAAAAATAATTTGAAAATTAAAAATCTAAAGCATTTTGGGTCCCAGTTTTGAATAAGCAATATTTAATTTGTGTTATGATATCCTGGTTTATTATCATCATAAGTTTTGTTTGTTTCTTTGTTTTTTCCAAGACAGGGTTTCTCTGTGTATGAGCACTAGCTGTTCTGAAACTAGCTCTGTAGAGCAGGCTGGCCTCGAACTCACAGAGATCCATCCACCTGTCTCTACCTGGGATTAAAGGAGGGTGCCACCACCACTGTCTATCATCAGAATTTTTGGGAGAGAGGATTTCTTGCTGGAAATAACAGAACACATTTTTATTCTACCACATACATACTGCAAAACTCAGGTACATATGTTATTTGAGTCTTCCTTTCCACAACCATTCCAGAGATGAGAATTCAAGGACTTTGAGAGCTGACTAGGAAGGGCTAATGTGGGGATCCAGGGTCAGCCAGCCTGGCACTAAAGTCCATGTCTAAACCACAACACTGTGTCTCTCCTCACACTGTGCAGTTAATAAGATGTGATTTTTATAAAAAAGAAAAAAAGTTTCTTGTCTTTCTTAGTCACTTATACTCTAGTGGGGAAAGGAGGTAAATCGACCTTTAGATCAGGTTGGGTGTGTCCATCTTCTGTGGTCCACAATTACCCGCCGCTGTTAACAAATGCTAGCAAATGTGTGAACTTTCGACTCCTGAGCATGTGGGGGTATGTGTGCCACAAATGACCCCATTTCCTTTATTCCTTCTGTAATATTAAAACCCAGGCAGACATGAATGATGATGTTCAGAGTCTTCAATAAAATCAAGTCCACTCAGTTTCCCATAAGAAGCAGCAAAGTTGGCCAGGACAATGGCTCAGGGGTAAAACCACTTGCCAGGTGAGCCTGAACCCTACATAGGGGTGGAAGGAAAAAAAAACCCACTCAACTGTGTGTGATTTCTCTCTCTCTCTCTCTCTCTCTCTCTCTCTCTCTCTCTCTCTCTCTCTCTCTCCTAATAAAAATAAAAAAGTAACCAAAAAAATAAAGATAAAAAGTAACAAAGTAAGAGACCTTTATTGGTAAGTCACAGCAAGGCTTTCAAATTGCCTCTTGGTGTCTCTCTCTTCTTGGAGTCTCTTCTCCCCCTCTCTCACCTGACTGTACTAGACTTTCCCCCTAGGAAATGGTTCCTGGCCTTTTCTGTGAAACTCAATCTGCCAGCTTTGCTTGGCATGATCACTTTTGTAGCTCTGCCTCACCTGGCATGTCACGGCTGGTGTGGCATCTTTGCCCTGAATCGTCCGGTCTCACACCTGCTGGCTACCATTCACCAAGCCCATCATCGATAACCAGGTGACAGCTCTGGGAAGCAGCTACACACAAGAATGGTTGTATAATGGAGGCATTCTTTTCCCCTTGACAATCTCGATCTCTCCAGATGAATACAATAATGGTGTGACAATGTTACAATAATGGTGTGGCAATGTTCTAGGGTTGGAGCTTGGAAATTCTTATATAGACATAATGAAATCACTGTTATCCCCAGCACTGGGAAGGTTGAGACAAATATACTCAAAACCATCCTGCCAAAATAATAGCTGCCCCTATGTAGACACTGCTTCCCTTTTCCATCATGTCTTGCTAGTAAGATGAAACACCCTAGTCGTACTTAGCACACTTCCAAGTATCAGAGCCCGAACATCCTGAGAAGACTAGCTGGTGTGGATCCTTCCTGCCTGCATCCCTCACTCACTCACAGATAAACTCATCTAGAGGCATCACGATGAGAAGGGCATTCAGGAGTTCACAAACTTCTGTCCAGTGTTAATGTTCAGTCCACCTTACGTGGCCCAGAATCAAAATTCACAAACACATAGCCACTGGTTACAGGGAAGGGTACCTGCGTGCTGGGCAGGCGTGGATGCCCATGCCTTCGTTTCCTGACTGCCTGAGGGCTGCAAGACCGAGTCAAGCATGTTCCCTGTGTGCAAGTGTCACAGAGGATCCATCAAGCCATTGCCCATGAAAACCACTTGGGGTCTATTAGCAATAGCAGCCTGGTTATGAATGGGTGAGCAAGGGCCTCCCTGAGTGGACTGCTGCTTGGTGGAGGTGGCTTTGAGCATCCGTCATTAAGTAGATGATACTGACCTCCGAGTTAAAGGGTGTGATGAAAGCCCGTGCGTTTGAAACGCTGAAGCTAACCGTTCCTAATAAATAAAACATGGTTTGCTCAGTGGAGGCTTACATATATTCATCTTCATATTTACATGTTAATGTTTACCATGTTTCAGGATGTTTCCTGCATGAATATTTCAGTACACACACATACACAGACGCAACACCCACCCCCAATGTACATATACACAGACATACTAACAGATATCTATCTATCTATCTATCTATCTATCTATCTATCTATCTATCTATCTATCTACACACATGCACAGACATCATACACACACACACACACACACACGCACACACACACACACACACACACACACACACCTCACCCATCTAAATGTCTGACACTATTTTCAGGTCAAAATTACAATATCTATTTACTCAATACATGATACTCAGACTGCGTCCGAATGAACTGAGGGACGTAACTGCCAAAAGCAGCCCCATTTCCACTACTTTCTGATGACTATTACAGCTACTTGGTTGTCTCTGGAAAGGAAGAGATTGTATGTTAACTGATGAGACTTATTTTGAAGAGTCTAAAATAGCAATGCTTTAACCCTTATATTGACAAAGGGGTCTGAAAGCTCAATGCATTGTTGAGCTCACGGTCTGGTTGAGTATCTCATAGTGGCCTCAAACCAACACCCCCAAGTCACATTCATGGCTGCCTCTCAGATTTGGTGTTCAGAGTTTGTTGTCAGAAAATGGGGACACTTTCCTCATGTCCCCCCCTTTCCACTCTCAAGCTTGATTTATTCTCTGGCCGCTTCCACTTCTCCCAGAACATTCCTTTCCTGTGGCTTCCTTTGTTGGCCAAGAACCCTGTGACTTGTAGAAAAATCTGTCTGATGCTTGACTAATGCTAGCATCCCATTCTTTCTGGACTAAGCTTTTTGTGATGCCCCAATCTTTCTCATCACCATTCTGTCCTCAGGGATGGTGGAGCCTAGATCTAATTAGCTGTTGCATAGATGTTACTAATTATATGTGATCATGAAGAGCTAGGGATCTAGACACTAGACAAAACTCCAGAGAACCAAGCAGAGGGAAGGAACCCCTGAGACACAGCTGGAGAATTTCTGCCGTCTTAGTGAAGGGACACCAGGACAGAAAACTGCATCAGAAAGCAGCCAAAAGCTGGAGTGTGGCAAACCTTTGTAACCCCTAGAGACAGTCATGGATCAAGGCTGAAGCTTCCCCAAACTTTTTTGAGGGTACAAAGCAGGGGTTTTCCTTCTCTTTCTCAACAGAAGGAAGGTGTGGCTAGTCAAATAGTGGTCATTCTGGAATCTTCATCCCTAAGACAAAAGCCAGAGAACCCAGGCTAGGGAGTCTGATCCTGTCTACATGTCTCTGTCTCCCCAGTGAAATACCAGTTCATGTCTTAGTCTCGGATCATTGTTAGGAACATTTTATCAAAATTTGTGGACGGATGTCATAGGTGAAAGGTTAGCCTCTACACCACACCCCAAAGTGGTCCTGCTTTCTAACCATCTCTATTTCTATTCCTTATTAAAATAGGTTGCTGCCTCCCTAGCCCCCTTTCTTCTTTTAAAAACATTCTACTATGAGGGTTATAAGGGTCATTTTCAAGAACATATATAGTTTTATTTAAGCATACCCCACTCTCCACATTGCCCTTGCTTGTGGAAAGCTTATTGACAATAGAGATCAATTACTTAATTGATCTAGGGGTCACACATCTGGAATCCCAATCTTAATGGTGTTTGGATCACAACAGACCTCAATTTTCTTTTTAAATAAGTGTGCGTGTGCATGCATGCATGCATGTGTGTGTGCCACTGCGTGAGTGTGGGGGTCAGAGGACAACTCTATGGAGTCAGTTCTTTCCTTCCACCATGTGAAACCTGGCGACAGGACCCAGGCATGAGGCTTGGTGACAAGCATGTTTATCTACCTAACCAACTCGATGACCTGAACCTCAAGTTTCTTATTTGTGAAAGGTGTTGAGTTTTATTCTCCTCTCCTTCATAGAACTATCTTGAAGGCAGGCAATGAGGTTTTGAATTCCTTTTAAAAACCCAAAGACTTAATTTCATCTTCTACCTCCCCCCAACCACTCCCACAAGGCTGTTACTGAAGGTGACAGCACCCCATCTGATGTTTCTGCTTGCCTGTCTGCTTGCCTGACTGCCTGTCTGTCTGTCTGTGCCCATTTCAACATGAAGAGACCCCTCCCTGTCCACAGGGTTTCTCAGTGCCACCTAGACTTTAACTCTCAAGTTGCAAGCCCCAGAGTCTTGGGACATCTGGACTTAGGAAAGCCACTTGGCAGGCGTGTATCTACAAACAGCTCAGGGACCCAGGGATGCTTTGGGACTGGGCCAGTTTCCTTTCTCATGGAGATAAAAGTGCTAAGTCTATACGCCAAACCCGAGGTAGAAGGGTGAGTGAAGTGAATCTGGCAATTGATTGGGTGGTAATGTTTGGTGAGGATTAGAGAGGAAGCCAGACTCTTGACGGGAGGGGGTCCATCTCCATTTTAGAAGCCTGGAACTGCCCGTGGCTTTTAAATGCTGAAGAAGGTCTGTCAGGCCTGCAATGGGCTGGCTAAATTTCCCCTCTTTTACCCATGGCTTTAATAGAATATCAAAGGGACTGTTCTTTTGTGGATTTTGAAAAACAAAATAAATGAATACCAATTGCCCTTTAAGTCTGCAAGTTTTATCCACTTCTCAGAACTGTGAAAAGGTTAAGAAACAGTTTTTGTTGTTGTCTTTGAGAGAAAGGTTTGAAACTGAAGAAAACACACCTGAGTGATAAGAGCAGTGTTATCTTTCCTTTTCCTTCCCTCCTTCTCTTTCTTCCCTGCTATACTTTCTAGAGCATCTCTTGTTCAATTCTGACTATTCTGTAATATAAGAACAAGAGGAAAAAACTCAAAGAAATTTCCCTCTGCTTTGGAAAGTTCTTCAAGCCTTAGTTATCCACTTTAAAGTTGTTTTCCCTTCAGACTGCCATTGCTTCAGCACATAGTAAATGTTTGTATTTCAGCCAAAGACACCACACATAGTATTCTACCCTCATTTTTTGTCTAGTCCCAGCAAGTTTTTCTTGTATCAAAATTTATAGTTTAGTTTAACTTGGTATGTTGGGTTCAGGAAGTTGTTCAAAAATTACATTATGCAGATATATGCTATCTTATCTATGTATCATCTATCTATCCATCTATCTATCTATCATCTATCTACTGTGTAAATCCCATTTCCGCCTCTATTTTAATTTCATTTAGCAAAATAGTACATATTTTCAAATCTTTCTCTCTCTGTCACACACACTTCTTGACATCCTTTTAGAAAATCACACAGAAAGAACTGCCACTTTTTTTTCTATTTACAATCTGTAGGCAAGTTCCATTTCAAATAAGAAGTTTCAACAAAGAATGTAAGAAGGTTGTTTTTAAAGGTCATTTTAAAGTAACTGATTCTCTCAGACCAGGTGGGCTGTGCATGGTTACCTGTCAGCCAAAATTCTACACAGTCAATGCAAGAAGTAGTGTGCTTAGTTTAAGCATTGTAACCCCAAACATTAGACTTCTAGCTACCAACTCTTAGACCAACAGTGAGGTAAATATAAGTTCTACATCTTGTTTTTATCATGTGTGTCTCGTCCACAGACCAGAAGACGACATCAAACACTGTGGATTCTGGGAAAGGAACTCAGGTTCTCTGCAAGAACAGCTATGAGCTGTGCTGTTCTTTTGCTTCGATTGCTAGGATAAAGCTGGAAGGGGTCCTGCGTGGGGGACCACGGCAGATTCCATGGCCAGTGAGGGTGACCGAGGCGGGGGACACACAGGCCAGGCAGACAGAGCTTGAGTGAAAGTTTTATTAGACAGGGGAGGGAGGGGGAAGGAAAGAGAAAAGGGGTAAAGAGACACAGAGAGAGACAGATAGAGAGACAGATAGAGAGAGGACAGAAAAGAAGATGAGACAGGAGCAGGAAGAGAGAAGAGCCGGAAAGAGCCGGAAAGAGCAGAAAGAAAGAGGTGGAAAGAGCAGAAAGAGAGCAAAGAGAGCTTAAGTGGGCAGGGTCTGTCTTTTAAAGAGGTCCTTTGCCACTGTGGCGTGCAGACTGTACTCATGGAACCCTGGGCTGACCAGAGTACTGCCTCAGTGCATTCTGCTAGGTGACAGGGACGGGTCAGCATCATGCCTGAGTCCTTACAAGCTCTCTCCAGCCCCACTCTAGTTTAGCAGTATGTTAATACTGACATGAGCTAGGGTTTTTGTTGTTGTTGTTTTTGGTTTTTTTTTTTTTTTGTTGTTGTTTTTGAGACAAGGTTTCTCTTCTGTGTAGTCCTAATTGTCTTGTCCTGGAACTCGCTCTGCCTCCCGGATGCTGGGATAAAGGCGTGCACCACCACCTCCCAGCTGAGCTAGAACAATTCTAAGTAAAAATAAAATCCTATGTCCTAAGTAATCACCAGAGGAAGCTTCCAAACCTCAATGATTGCAATCATTTCCAGTGAAATACAAATCTGGGGCCACAGGTAAGCAAAAGAAAGGTACAGGCCTGAGAAAACTGACTGAGTTTCAGATGAACGCACTTTTACCATGTTCACGATCTTGCAAAGTTTACTTTTGATTGGCAAGAATACTGTGGTTTATTTGAGGAAAAGGAACTTGAAGGTAAGGAAAATCAAATACTTTACTTAATAATTAAGGCAAATTTTAAGTTACTTAAACTAAGTTTAAGTTATTTTAATTAAAATGAATCTTGAAGCTAGGCAGTGGTGGTGCATGTCCTTGAGGCAGGTGGATCTCTGTGAGTTCAAGGCCAGCCTGGTCTATAGAGCAGACTAGCCAGGGCTACACAGAGAAACTCTGTCTCAAAAATAAAACAAACAAGCAAATAAACAAAATGAATATTGTTATCTTTTTTTTTTTTTTTTTTTTTTTTTTTTTTTTTTTTTTTTTTGCTAAACTCTGAAGGTAACAGAAAATAGGAGAAGCAATCCAAAAACTTAGGTTATATGTTGTGGGATGTATTTATGTATTTACTTATAATTGGGAAAGTCTGCATGCTATTTTCACGGTATTAGTGGATTTTACGGAACCTCTCAATATAGTTACTGTTTTGAAATATACAGAAAGTGCAGAGAAGGACGAGTGAAGAGCAAAGGGGTCCAGACCAGGCTGGTGAAACCCACAATAACAGCTGACCTGAACGGGGAGCATTTGGTCCCCACACTGATAGCTGGGATACCAGCATGGGACTGATCCAGACCCCAGGAATTTCAGGGAGGAGACCTCAGAAATCTACGGGACCTCCTGCAGTAGTTCAGTACTTATCCCTAGCATAGGTGTGGACTTTGGGAGCCCATTCCACATAGCGGGTTACTCCCTGAGCCAAGACACACAGGGGTGGGCATAGACCCTATCCCAAAGGATATGGTAGACTCTGATGATGCCCCCTATGGAAGGCCTCACCCTCCCTGGGGAGCAGAAAGGATATGTGATAGGTAGAGTTTTAGTTGGGGGGGGTTGGTAGGAGAGGAGGGGAGGAAGAGAGAACTGGGATTTTCATGTAAAACAATCTTGTTTCTAATTCAAATAAAATACTTTGGAACAAACTTAAAAAAAAGAAATATGTAGAAAGTGCCGTTTTGCATATTGAAACTGCTGAATTTATACCAGATGATACAGAATTAACTTTATTATTTATTCAGTTACATGACATAACCAGGAACAGGAATCATTCCATATATATATAACACACATTCAATCCCATACAGGTCTGCCAGCTCCTCTAGCATAAGGCAATGATGAAATTGATCAACTATTGATAGGAAATGTGTTGGAGGCCTCAGAATTTCATAAAACAAAAATCATGTCAATAGCAAAGATTTGAGAAAGATTTTTTCATCACCTGGCAACAAACCAAGGAAATTATAAGGAAATGTCCTACTTGTTCTTTATACAACCAAACTCCACTATCTGCAGGAAGTAACCCAAAGGGTACTCAAAGGAATGAAATCTGGCAGATGGATGTGTTCCATTTTGTAGAATTTAGAAAATTAAAATACGTACACCACACCATTGATACCTATTCAGGTTTTCAACGGGCAACTAACTGCTTTGAGTTCTGAAAAGGCTGACTCTGTAATCACATATTTGTTAGAAGTTATAGCCATCATGGGGATGGATGCCTGTATAAACTAAGACTGACAATGCTCCAGCATATGTCTCTAGTAAAATGAAACAGTTTTTTGCTTATTGTACTGTAAAGTATATTACAGGTATACCACACAATCCTACAGGGCAAGCAGTTATAGAAAGATCAAATTGACCTCTAAAGGAAATGCTAAATAAACAAAAAGGGGTAATAAAGACCCCCAGAAGTAGATTGCATAGTGCTTTATTAACTTTGGATTTTCTAAATGCTAATGAGAAAGGGACAATAGCTGCTGAGAGACATTTGATAATAGAAAAAAAATTACAGAATTAAATCAGTTTGCATACTTTAAAGATGTGTTGACCTCAGAATGGAAACCAGGACATGTGTTACGTTGGGGAATGGATTTTGCTCTTGTTTCCACAGGAGAAGAAAAGATATAGATACCATCAAAATTGATAAAGATTAGATTTGAACAAGAGACACATCTTGATTAATAGAGGTCATAGTTAATCAAACAGCATGGCAGTTCATTCTAAACTAACTTTAAAACTAACAAATGCTTTTCATTTGATCAGATATCACTTGCCATAAGGATCATCACCAAAATTAGGGTTTTGTTTTTGTCTTTTCAGGAGAATGAAGGTATCCAGCTAAGAAATCTGGAGAGTACTGGACAAATGAGACATCTGAAGAAAAATGATAAATCATCCAGAAGAAAAAAGTCCCAAGAAAAATAGTGAATTGGCCTATTAGTATATCACATCTCCAACAGGATAGAATTTTATAACAATTCCCAAATGTTTGTTTCTGCTTTTCTCTACAGACATACACTGCAAATTGTTTGTTTGTTTGTTTTTTTGTAGTCCCAGTCCAATTAAAATTTAAATCTGGCTTCAGAGTTGGAGTGTGGCTCTCTCCTTCGCTAAACCCAAGCATTCTTGTTAAAGGAAAACCCAAAATCTCTGTCTCATGTCAGAAGAGCCACCTGATATGGGTCAGAAGAAAAACAAAAATTAAGGGACTATGTATTGCCACTAATTTCATAATCCTTTGGTTTTATTTTGACTTTTTAACAGCTTTTTAAAAGATATAAATGTCTCAAAATTTATAAAATTAATATATATGTCTATATATTAAACTATTTGTCATGATATTAACGGTCATATAGAGTACAAACTAATTCTAGAAAAAAAGCTTCATTCAGCTTCCTGTACATGATTTTGGGTTTGAGTCTCTATCAGGTAGCTAGGAATTAAATTTTGGTTTGATTTTGTTTTGTTTGTTTGTTTTTCTAGACAAGGTTTCTCTGTGTAGCCCTGGCTGTCCTGGAACTCACCCTGTAGACCAGCCTGGCCTCAAACTCACAGAGATCTGCCTGCCTCTGCCTCCCGAGTGAGGAATTAAGTTTTTGTACTTTGGGTGTACATAACAAATATTGATCCTTTAACCTCTTTGAGATCTGCTGTATATGACATTTAAAATGTTGTTTTCTGCAGTGAACCGTGACCACACCTAGTAGTGACCTTTGAAGTCTCCAAAAGGAAGATGAGGCCTCACAATGACTATTTCACCAGGACTATGATAACACTACTAAGCTGACAAACATCACCTAAAGAACAGCTTTGAATAATAAACTGCTCAGGACAATTTCAAGGTGACTAGCTAAGATGCCCAGCCTCACAGACAGAACTCTAGCCAGGACTTGGGACAAGCCCTGCACTTTCCCATTACGCAGAGACTGGATAACAAATGATACAGCCACCTCTCCTAGGACTTGATAGTTAACCCATTTTATTTTTCTTTTCAGGATCCCCTAAAGATGCATTGCCCCCAGACAGCAGGAAGTAAATTTAAGAATACAATGGCCACATTCCCAAAAGGTGGGGGTGGGTGGATGGATTTTGGTTGTCATTGTTTAGGGGGGTTGGTTACAAGTTGTTATTGGTTACAGTCAGGAAAACAAAGGGGATTAGATTCAGAGCTTTTGTTTTGAAAAAGAAGAGGGGGTTATAGATATGATAGAATATAAGGGTAGATTATTGACTCTACTCTGAAAAGGAAAAAAGGAGGATATAGAAATAGGATAAAAAGTAGATTATTGAATCTACTTTTAAACCAAAAGAATAGCAACTACTAGTTTTAAATATTTAACATTAGTTTGGATTTCTTGTATATTGATACCAAGTTAACAAACTCATTTCACAATGTGATGCAGATTTTTAGCCCTTGAAAGTTATTATTGACAACTATTTAGGCTAACAAGGAAATGTAGGTTAGCAATTAGTCACCTATTACAACTGAACTTGTAGTAATATTAGGTATGTTTTCAAGATCAAACAGAGCTACATTTTAGTTAGACAGGTCATCTTCAACACTCCAGAGATCTGCAGAATAAGGCATTTAAGGTGTTTTAATAACATAGGTTCTTTTCTTTTTTTTTATGACCATGAGACATGTCTGCTCCTGGCAGCACCAATCTACATCAGAGAAGATGATGGGCATCCAAGAAAGTCACATAGAGTTTACCTTCTTTATGGCAAAAGTCAGCTACTGGGCTACCGGGCAAGAAAGTGCTCGTGACTCGACTTTTGACAGTATGCTATCCAAATTAGACAAGCAGGACATAAAAGAATGCACTGCTGAACTTTTCCAAGAAAAGGTAGGACAGTCCTGCTTCATAGAAAAGTCTGTCAGATATGTCAGGCCCGTAGGCTGAAGATGGATGCCCCAACATTGTAGAGGAGCCTTGGGTGACTGTCCAGGTAGCCAGCTATTTCTGTCATGTCTCACATTTTTTGGAAGTCACTTGTTTGTACGTCTTGATTACTCAGGTAATATTATTTCCTTCTCTGGTCTCTGGTAGAGTTGAAGACTTTATAGTTATAGTTATAGTTTTCCTTGTTACCAGATTCAGAAAGGAAATTCACTAAAGTGGTGTAAAATGTATTAGGTTGAGAGGCATAAAAAGATAATTTTGGGGTTGGTAATGCAAGTTAGGGTAAAAAGTGAATTAGGTACAACCTTTTGGACTCATCATGATAGGATAGATAGTAGAGTATTTTCTCTGAATTTGTCAATTGCTAGTGGACTAGATGTTAGTATCCAGGCATCTGTACTGGCCTGTCCTTGGGGTTCTGAAAGGATTCGCCCTCAGCTGCAGCCACTAAGAGCACCTCCTGTGCACACTCACTGCATTCCCTTATAAGGGCCCTGACCTCACCTCCCATCCTCCTCCTCCTCTCTCTCTCTCTCTCTCTCTCTCTCTCTCTCTCTCTCTCTCTCCCTCTCCCTCCCTTTCTTCTCTCCTGCTGCTCCTGTCCCAGAGGCCGGTCTCCCCACTTCCCTTTCCCCTTTTTATGATCCCTTCCCCTAATTAAAAAACAAAACAAAACAAAACAAAAAAAACCCCTCTTCTTGAAACCTGTTGCATGGCATCTTTCTCTCATGGGCCACTTTTCTTATTACCACATTAGACATTATTGATGTATTTATTGCCTGTATGTATTGTATATAGTTACTGTACTTATTGCATATAGTTTTTATACTAGTTATAACTTTTTTTTAAATTTTAGATAAAAAGGGAAAATGTGTGGTGATATTTTGTTTATGGTCTAACAGATAAAGTTTGCCTGAAGATCTGTGAGTAGTAACCTGGAGCTTTGAAGAGATGGGTTTTGGGTAGAAGATTTTAGGAGATAGTTGTGCTTTCTCCTATCTGGATGCAGAAGGCTCCACATTCCTAAGGTACAGTTATGGTGATCAACTATCCGTGTTTGGTTAGGACTGAGGGAACTCCCTGACCACTGGACTTTCAGCATCAGACCAGTGGCCTCTCCAAGTAAAATGGGTGGTTGATCACTAAGAGATGCTGCGTGGTCAAGAGCACCTGCTTTGGACGATTGTGTGACTGTTGAATGAGTCAGTAAAAATTCACAGTTACTTTGTAATGAAGAGTGGAAGGTGTGATGTCTTCCTGCACCCAGGGTGAGGGCCACCACCATCTCTCCCTTGACAAAGTATAGACTCCTGTCTTGAATTATTTAATCAAAGTTTAGTGGGACACAAAAACTTTCAGAAAGAAGACTCTTTGCCCAGGGATGAATGCATTTGTGCTTGGATTTGAGGAAGAATGGACATCTGTGTAGATCCATGATTGGTGACAGCTGTATAGATCCATGATTGGTGATAGACCGAGGGGGAACCAGCAAGGCCTGTCTACTCAGATTCTTCTTGGCCTCTTCTGTGTAGCATTCCTTCCCCCAGGGACGGGGCAGAACCCTTCTGGAATGACTCTCTTCCCCAACTTTATGGCTTGCTTTAGGGGAGAGTTCTAGTCCCACTAACTGGCCTTGGGAATAACTCTGGTTTCAGTGGCTCCTTTCTGAAGGACAAGGAAGCTTTGAGAGAGGATGGGGAAAGGTCAGTCTGAGATCCTTCTCATCCTCTCAGTTAAAAACACTCAGCATTCAAAAGGCCAGATATTGTAGGGTACCGTGGTTTGGGTCCCGAGAAATGCAGCCCAGCAATCTTACTCCACCATGCCAAGGAATCGTGGCTCAGCAGGTGGCATGCTGGGACCATGATGTCAGTGAGCAGATATTTCCCCAGCTCCCACTGCCACCAACCATGTGGCCTGGCCCAAGGTCTTGTCTGGCTTCTCTAACTGAAGTAGAGCAATGATTCTCAGAGTGTGGTGCAGTGATCATGAGGTCCCTGACAGTCTTAGAGAGTGCCCACCGCCACGACAAGACTGTTTGTCTTTGTCACAATGCGGAACATTGCTACCTTTCTTCCACCCTCAGGAGTAAGTGGTGGGACCTTCTTGAAGGGGAGACATAATTGACACCATGGCCCTGGCAGCCATGGAAAGGGAACCAGTGAGTGTCCATTCTGGTGCTTTCAGTTTTTCTTTTCTTTTTCTTTTTCATTTTTTGAGACAGAGTTTTTCTATATTGTTTTGGAGGCTGTCCTGGAACTCGCTCTGTAGATCAGCTGGCCTCAAACTCACAGAGATGTGCCTGCCTCTGCCTCCCAAGGGCTGGGATTAAAGGCCTGTACCACAACTGCCCAGCTTGTTTTCTTTTTAAAATTTATTTTATGTGCATTGGTGTGAAGGTGTCAGGTTCCCTGGAACTGGAGTTGCAGACAGTTGTAAGCTGCCATGTGAGTGCTGGGAATTGAACCTGGGTCTTCAGAATAGAGCAGCCAGTGCTCTTAACTGCTGACCCATCTCTCCAGCCCAGTTTTTCTTGCTTTTAGTTTTCCAGTGCAGTCCGTATCAGTAACTCACAAAATCCAAATCTCTGTTGAGTTCATGAACTATTTTTTGAGCTTATCAGAGCTCTCATGGCCAGGGTGCTTGACAGCAGCTGAACTAGATACTTTCTAAGGTTTTCTATTACTCTCCAAGTACATTGGAACATCTCTGGGTTTCACTGAGATCTTTACAATTTTCTCATCAAATTTAAGTTCATTAATTTTGTGAGGGAGGCACACACGTGGGAGGTCAGAGAACTAACTACTCGTGGGAGTAAGCTCTCTCCTTGCATCATGTGGGTCCCGGGGATTGAATCGAATGTTCCTCACCCTCTAAACCATCTTGCCAGCCCTTACAGCTTACCACGCTGTGTAAAGATTAAAGAATCTTGAATGCCATTCTTATTTTGCTTCCCAAAGTGACAAACATTTGTTGTTCAAAGCAGTGGATTTCATGATGACGATTTGGTCAAATAATTAAGTCATGAACTCGGATCATATTCACGTGGCTCCACCCTCTCGCATCCCTTTCTTTCCCCCTTGTTCTTCTCCTTCCCTTTTCCAAAAAGCCCCCATTTCAATGTTCATGTCCAGGGTGTTTGCACATGTGCAGGCGCACGTACCCTAGATTCGGAACCCATTCTCAGAAGAACTCTTTCTAGAAGTGTCCGCACCTCCTATTGTGTGTGAGGAAGGAATTATAGTAATTCTTTCTGTGACGTGCCAGTTACCTGAAGCAACTAATAAAATAGCAATATTGGAGTCTCTTTTCCCTTCATGGGAAAGAAAGGTTTTTTGTTGTTGTTGTTTTGTTTTGTTTTGTTTTGTTTTGGTTTTGGTTTTTCGAGACAAGGTTTCTCTGTGTAGCTTTGGAGCCTATCCTGGCACTCGTTCTGGAGACCAGGCTGGCCTCGAACTCACAGAGATCCGCCTGCCTCTGCCTCCCGAGTGCTGGGATTAAAGACGTGTGCCACCAAGGCTTTCTGCTATTCTAGTAACCTTGCACACAGGCCTGCTACAGTCCTAAAACGAGCACTGCACTTCCGGCTGAGGCAAGTACAGATTTGATAGGCCTCTCTTGCTTATTGCCCTTCAGGGGCTTCCCCCAAGGTCCTCAGCTTAGGCTACACTTCCACACGGGCCTGCAGGCCTTCCTCAGCCTCTCCCTACTGTCCAGGACTCACCTGTCCCTCCCCTCTCCCCCAGGCTCTTTGCTGAGCTCCACACAAGCTGCTGTACTGTGACTTTGCCCCATCTCCAGTTTAAACACATTTCTCCTCTACCTGGTTTACAGTCTCGTGCATCTGTGTCTCTTACCCCTCAGCCTCTCACCTGCTGTTCATGCTTCCCGGATGACCACTGGATCTAGAGGGAGAAAACTTAGCGGTTATCTAGAGGATCTTGATCTGGGTGTGACTAGCCTCCGGCAACAAACCCCACCCACCAATTGATTTAGATGAGAATTAAGCCAGCTTTGTTCATCACTACCATCACCACCTCCACCGTCATCTCTGGACTTTATTTATTTTGTGTGTGTACCCATGAACAGGCAAGTGGAGGCCAGGAATCAGGTGTTTTCCTGTGTTGATCTCTGATTTAGGAACTTGAGACCAAGGTCTCTCAAGGAAAGGTAATCTCACTTTAGCTACGACTAACTGGCCAGCAAGCTCGCAGGATCTGCCTGTCTCTGCTCACTAATGCTGGGGTTCAGGCATGTCCAGCCAGGATTGACTTCTGACTAAATGCTAGGGTTCTAACTCAGCCAGGGTTCTTACCCACAGAGCCTTCTCCCCAGTCTCAGCCTCAAATCCTTTACCTCTGAGCTGTCTGGGGTGGTATAGTCATGGCTGCGAGAACAGACCCAAAAGCTGCTTTAACAAGAGTCATTCTTCCACCTGTATGTGGGATTAAACCCCAATACTACACGGCACATTTGAATTAGCTCAGTAGATAAGGGAAAGAATTCCATTAGACTAAGCTGTTAGCCTTTCATTAGGAGAACCAGAGCCAACAGCACAGGATAACTGTGTTTCATTTGATTCAACACAACTCCATCCAGTTCAAACCTGTAATCGCCCCGAGCAGGGGTGATCTCAATTTAAAATTCAGAAAGTTACTACTTCTGTTTTCTGGAGAAACAGGATGATGTGGGGATAGCAAATAGACCACACTGTAAATTCAGGTCGGAGGTGGAATGTGGAGGCTGCCACGATGCACCAGGGCCCAGGAGGAAGAAACCAGGGGAAAGTTCCAGTAGAAACAAGATGAGCCTGAAAATACAAGCAAGTTCTTTTTACTGTCTATTCCCAGCCCCAGGAGACCAGAGGCTCAACAAATACCAGTCAAATGAATATTACTATGATCCGTTCAGGTGGTAAGATGCGGGAAGACATGATGGACGAGAAAGCAACTGAGGCTGAGAACACACTGCAAAGGGGCAAAGAACAGACACCTGGGATAGGCTTCAACCAGACCCAGTGTTGAGCGCCTGGAATCCCGGCACTCTGGAGGTAGAGGCAAGAGGGTCAGGAATTCAAAATCATCTTCAGCTACATAGAGTTTGAGGCCAGCCTGGACTACAGGAGAGTCTTAGAAAATGAATGAGTGAATGAATGAATGAATGAATGAATGAATGAACAAATAAAAATGAAGATGATTAAGAGTTCACTGAACGCTTCCTGGTGGTCTAGTGGTTAGGATTCGGCGCTCTCACCGCTGCGGCCCCGGGTTCGATTCCCGGTCAGGGAAGCACGTTAATCTCTAGAGGCAGGCGGATCTCTGTGAGTTCGAGGCCAGCCTGGTCTCCAGAACTAGTGCCAGGATAGGCTCCAAAGCTACAGAGAGAAACCCTGTCTCAAAAAACCAAAACAAAAAACAAAAAACAAAAAAAAAAAAAAAAAGAGTTCACTAAACGCTGCTGGGCAAAGGAAGGCAGCTGACTGCGTGCACACGCTTTGAGTCGGCTCCCCGCATCAGCAGTTTTAGGCCTTTAATTGTAGTCTCTAGAACAGGGTTCTCACCGTGTGGGTCGTGGCCCCCTTGGGGTCACACATCAGATTGATGTTTACCCTACAGATTGATGTTTACATTATGATCCATAACACTAGCAAAATTACATTTATGAAGTAGCAACGAAATAATCTAGCTGTTGGGGTCACCACTTGAGGGACTGCATTAAAGGGTCGCAGCATAGGAAGACTAAGAACACTGCTCTAGAACATAAATGTGTGCCCCAGGTCCTCCTTCAAGGAGGGCGGGCCTCCCAGCTGGGAAGGTGTCATCTGTCTACAGCCTCTTACCGCTGTCTCCTCCTTCACATTTGGCCTCTGTACAGAGTCACCTGGCCAGTACCCATGTCCTGTGAGAGCATATTCAATATAAGGATGGTCATCTTGGCTCAATGTCAATCAGGCCTGCTGGAGGTCACCTGCCACTAGGTTAACTTCATGCTGGCTGAGGTAAAGCCTTTTGTCAAAGTTTGACTTACTTGTCTATTTAATTCTGCTTTTTTTTCTCTGTTGTAGGCCATCTCAGTTGGAGGCAGAGGCAGGTGGATCTCTGAATTCCAGGCCATCCTGGTCTATAGAGGGAGTTCCAGGACAGCCAGGGCTACACAGAGAGACCCTGTCTCAAACCCCTAACCCCCCAACAAAAGCAATGGAAAGAGTCTTGTTCTGTGATCCAGAACAGCTTAGAACAAGGCTGCCATTGAACTTACAACAGATCTCCAGGGAAGCTTCCCCAGCTCTGGGATTACAGGCCCAAACCAATTTACCACTCCATCAATAACTCAGTTCTTCTTGTTATGCTTTAGTTGTGTGTGTGTGTGTGTGTGTGTGTGTGTGTGTGTGTGTGTGTGTGTGTGTGTGTCTGGTCCATATAAAATTGTTCAATATAATTATATAATTTTTCTTTTTTTTTTTGAAGTAGAAAAACCCAACTTTGTATCCTATTTCATTACTCCTTCTCTCCTTTGCCCATTCTTTCTTTCTTTTTCTTTTTTGTTTTTAGAGACAGGGCTTCTCTGTGGCTTTGGAGACTGTCCTGGAACTTACTGTGTAGACCAGGCTGGTCTCGAACTCACAGAGATCCGCCTGCCTCTGCCTCTCAAGTGCTGGAATTAAAGGTGGGCGCCACCACCGCCTGGCTGCATTTCATTCTTTCTCACCTTCTCACTGGTATCACCTCTCTTGGTTTCCTTTGGAAATGTCATTGCTCTGCTTACGCTCACAGGATTTTACTAATATAGAGATTATGTTGTATATTACGTAAATAGCCACATATGAAGGCAAATACATGATTTGTTTGCTTGCTTTTTTTCTGAGGTTAGTACTATACTTTCCAGGCACACTCATTTTTCCTGTGCATTTCATGGTCTCCCCAGCCCTTAGGCTGTTTGATATAGGGTCCTCTGTGTCCAAGATGAGGCTGGAACTCCCCACCTAGCTGTGGATGACTGTGGGCTCCTCCGACTGTCCCCTCCCAGCTCTACAGTGTTTCCGTTCTTTTTGAAGTTTAGATGATGGCAACGCCCTCAGGCATCACTACTCTCAATCTCCCCTGAATTTTCACTGAACCTCAAGTTTACCAGCTGGATATTCTGATGACTCAGAAGCTTCAAGTGTCTTCCTGTCTCCACCTCCGTGGTACTGGAGTGCTGGGGTGTTGGATGTCCTCAGGATTGCAGGACATGTGCTTTGCCAATGCAGCCACCTCCTCAGCCCTGAAACTGTTTCTAAGACAGGGCATCATGCCGCTTAGACCAGCCTGGTGCTCACTTTGAGGATCCGTATGGCTTGAACTCCTGATCCTCCCACCATGACTTCCTAATCCTTAACATCGCCTTAGCTCCTTAACGGGCAGGCTGGGAACGGGAGTGCTGCAGGGCCCCGCATCTCCTAAACTCTACACAACACAGGCCGAACAGAGAGGGCTTTAAATTCAGATTCAGCTGTTCCTCACTCAGGGTGCTTCTAGAACCCCGCCCAGGGTACTAGGCTGTTTCCCACTTCCTGAAAGCCGCCTTCCTCCCCCAGCCTCAGCATGTTCACCCCACCAGGAGTCTCTACCTGTCAGTTTAGTGGTTCCTGTCTGCAATTCCCTGAGCCACTGTGCCTCCTGGAGGCCAAGGCTCAACGGTGACCACTCTTGGCTTGCCTTCTCTGTCTTTCAGGTCTCTGCCCGTGAAACAAAACTACCTTTTCTGCTAGTGGCATTCTTCAAATGCCTCCTACCTCTACCACAGTGGTAACCATTTATTCCCCACTGCCAGCTCTGGCTCCGTCAGATGGCACCTCCAGGAAAGCATGGGTCATCACTCACCTCCCAGCACTGAGCATACAGTCTGTATTCAGTAGGAGCTCAGTTTACCACTGTTGAAAAGAATGAGAACTTGGTTAGGTAAATATTTTGTTTCCATTATTAGGCCCCAATATTCTTCTCTTAATTATTCCACTATACGAGATTTCCACACAAAAGTATGGCATACAGGCTAGAGAGATGGCTCAGTGGTTAAGCACGTATTGCTCTTTCAGAGGACTTGGGTGTGCACCCCAGAAGCCCTGTTTAGCTGTTCACATCTGCTTTGTAACTCCAATCCAGGGCACCCAACACCTTCTGACCACACGGGCATCTGTACTCATATGGCACACACACAGTTTAAAAATGTACCATGGTGAGTATTTGTTATTATATTATTGCCGACAGACTATTTCCAAATGGAACTTTGAGATTAGTGGCCAGTGGGAAAATCTCCTTGTATTGCTTGCTAAGGTTATATTTAATTTTCTTCAAGAAATCTAGAGCCTAAGTCGTCTTCCAAAAATGGAGACTCTGTCACCTTCTGCAGGGCCCTGAGCCCCAGGCCTGGGGACACTTCGAGGGCAGTGTCTATGAGTTTTGCCCATCTAACTACTTCATTTGTGAACTCACTCTCTGAAACTAAGCCCTAGTGCTGTGCTCTGACCTCATTAAAAACCCATGGCTCTTCTTGTGAAGATATTCCATCTTGAAATGTGGCGAAGGTGTGAAATGTTGAAGACTGGTTCTCTTTAACACTTGCCCTACAAGCTCACATGTGAGAGAAGCCAGTGCGGGCATTGCCAATACGGCCACCTTCCACTCTGTGGCTTCACTCTGGATAGATGGCCAGGTTACAGATTTCAGTGTGCAGGCTTTGTAGTTTTTACCCTTTAAAGTAGCCTGGCCATCTTAAAAAGTTATAGATTCACCTTTTCAATGTAAATCTAATTGACAACTCAGAATTTTGAAGAGAAAACTAGAAAAAAAAAAAACATATACTCAGATATCTCAACACTTGCTTTTGTGGTTACAGCTCTTCTCACGTTTTTCTGGAAGCTGTGTGTGTGTGTGTGTGTGTGTGTGTGTGTGTGTGTGTGTGTGTGTGGTGTGTGTGTGGCATGTATATGTGTGTGGTATGTGCCTCTAGGTTTGTGCAGTTCAGAGCATCATTCTCCTGCTGGGTTGTCTGCTTTCTGCCCTGTGCTTAGAAAACCCTGCTGTGATTGCACAGACACTAAATTCTGAAGAAGCATTTAGACTCAGACAGTGACCTGAACCTTGGGAGCAGACTCCTCTCCTTCCAAATTCTACACTTGATTGCAGAGACCTTTTCTTATTATATAGAATGTACCCTCTTAATCATCTGTTTGGAAGATTTACTTTTTATGTGTTTCAATATTTTGTTTGCCGTGACTGCAGAGGCCAGAAGAGGGCATGTATGTCACCCTCTGGGACCTGAGTTATGGATGGTTGTGAGCTGCCATGTGGGTGCAGGGAATTGAACCCAGGTCCTTCGTAAGAGCAGCCAGTGCTTTAAAAACTGAACCATCTCTATAGTCCTGATTTTAGAGACTTTTAAGTCTCCACTAAAGTTTCCCTCTGATGTGAGAAATTGTCAGTTTTGCACGAAGAATGAGTTGGTTTAGAAAACCTTTTTTATTTACCTGTAGGCCAACTGGAGCCATGGAGAATACTGTGCTTGACAGCCCCAGCTAGTGGGGTGCAGTCTCCTAAAGGGTCACTGTCAGATGGACTAGGTTTGCTGAGGGCAGAATTAATCCACAGAAGTCTGAGCATGAGTGACTGGATGTCCATGGATGCCAGAAGGGGACTGGATCATCCAGAGTTGGAGTTTTAGGTGGTTGTGAGCTGCCCGATGTGGGTGCTGGGTCCAGACTCTGGCTGGTTCTTTGTAGAAACAGTAGGCAGTCTTTCTTGCTGAGCCAATCTTTTTTGTCATTGGGTTTTTCAAAACAGGGTTTCTCTGTGTAACAGCCCTGGCTGTCCTGGAACTCGCTCTTGTAGACCAGGCTGGCTTTGAACTCACAGAGATCCCCCTGCCTCTGCCTCCTGAGTGCTGGGATTAAAGCTGTGCTTCTGCTGAGCCAATTTTTCCAGCCCCTTCAATAGTGTGTATTCAGTAAAAGTCAGAACTGTATTTGCATTCTCTTTAAATATTTTGCAATTTTGTTATTGTTTAAGGATGCCATAGGTAACTGAGGTGCGAATCTAATTATCTTTGGGATCAGTTGACAAATGAATTACCCACATGGTTGAAGGTGCTAAATTCTCTTATTGGTTTGGTAAATATTTATTAATCTCCCTTTTGCATACCTGGCTCTATCCAAGGTGCTAGAGACATAGCAGTAACCCAGGCAGAAATAAACCACCCCATAACAAACGTGTAATTACATGTTGTGCTAATAATTCTGAGAGTGTACCTGGTAGACTGTATCAGGTTCTAGTGCAGTAAATAGAATCTTTTCTAGACACGTTTACACATAGTGTGGAACAGCACAAGGAATAGGGTGTTTGTAAAATCTTTGGAAGGGCTGAAGAAGTGGCTCAATCAGAAGTGTTTATGAATATGACCCTTAGGGCTGGAAAGATGACTGAGTGGGTGAGGTATTTGTTACATAAGCCTGGCACACTATTTGATTTCTGAAACCCACGTAAAGGTGGAAGGAGAGAACTGATTCCTCAAAGCTGTCCTCTGACCTCCAACAAGCTGTGGCACGTGTACCTTCCACATCATACATGTATACATACACACATAACAATGCAAATACACAAATAGGGACTGTACCTCTCAGGAGGCAAGAATGGACTTTGGAGGGGAGCTGACCCATGGGACTGGGCCAGCGTGAAGAGCCCAAATACAGAATAGACACCCAAGTAAGTCTGTGATGCAGGATTTGGGAAGTCAGATGGGGATGCCACCGGGGCTTCTGATGGTTTTGCATCTACTGTGCACTCTCAGGAATCATAGAAGGTGATTTTTATGTAGTACATGAGAAATGTGTTACTGCTGGGAGAGAGGGGAAGAGAGAATGGGGAAGAGAGATTGAAAGTTGAGAAATCCATGCCATCTTGAAGTTTGCCTTCAAGTAAACCCGGAGGCTCCGTCTAAGAACAAGCATTCTAAGAAACCCAGCTAGACCCTGTTTGCCTTGCCCTTTGTGAGCCTGTCTCTGAAACTTGTCACATATACCACAGCCACGGGCATGCTCACATCCAAGGCAAAGGAACAGTCTCTATTTTTAATTAAATTTTAATTAATCAAACTTAATTAATGTTTATTGTTATTATTTCAGTTTTCCTATCTTCATTCAACTCCTGTTTCGTATCCTGTATTGAATTTGTTTGTTTCTGATGTATTACTATTATTTTATGTGTGATATACGTGGGTGTTTTGCTCACATGCGTGTTTATGCATCATGCGTGTGCCTAGTGCCCAGGTAAGACAGGAGGGGATATCAGATGGCCTAGAATTGGAGTTACAGAGCTATAGACAGTTACAAGCAGCCATGTGGGTTATGGGACTCGAACCTGAGCCCTCTGGAAGAATAGCCAGTGTTCTTAACTACTAAGCCATCTCACAAGCCCCTATACTGAATTCGTTTCTTTTTTCTTCCTTTCTTCTTTTTTTGTTTTTGTTGTTTTGTTTTGTTTTGTTTTTGTTTTTGAAATGGTCTCACTATGTAGTTCTGGTTGTCCTGGAACTCACTCTATAGACCAGGTTGGCCTCAAACTCAAGGAGATCTGTCTGTCTCGACTACTGAGAGCTGGGATTACGGGTGTGTGCCACCACACGTGGCTTGAATTTCTTATATTATTCAGCTGTCTGTTTGAATTTGTGAGTTTGCTTATGTCCTCTTTGATTTCATTAATTATTCTTACAATCTCCTTTCTAACTTTCGTTGGGATTTCATGTTTCTCATTATCACCGGGAGCCACTACTGTGGGATTGGCATTTGTTTTCAGGGATGGATGGGAGGTACCATGCTGTCCTGACTTTTGTTTCTGTGTTGGGGCTTTCACAGCTAGGGTCATGACTTTTATTTTATGTCTGTGTGAGTGCCTGAAGAAATACATGTCATCACATATGTGCAGGAGCCCACAGAGGTCAGAAGAGGTATCAGATCTCCCCGAACTAGAGTTACAGATGATCGTGAGCTGCCATGTGGGCTCTGGGAACTGAACCAGCACTGGGGATGACCAGTGCTCTTAACCACTAAGCCTTTTTGAGACAGTGTGTTAGCATTTAGTCTTGGTTGTCCTGGAACTTACTCTGTAAACCTAACTGGCCTCGAACTCACAGAGATCCGTCTGCCTCTGCCTCCCGAGTGCTGGGATTAAAGTTATGCTTCACCACATCCTACTACACTCCCACCATAGGATATGAACCCCAATCTTCCTTTCCAAAGGAAAGAGTTTTAAGGCATGATAGAGAGCTCTCAGGGGATGGAAAAGGTTTAGCATTCCATCACAAATATCCAAGCTTTCTGTCTCTTTATTCAAACTTCTGTTTATTTCTGTAGATTTTTTAGGTTCTACCCAACAAAAGGTAGTTTTGAATTATGCTTTAGTTCGGAGGTTAGCATGTGTTGCTATCATTCAAAATACGTTTGCCTGACTTTGACCATTACTAACTTACATCTGTAAGGTATCTCGTCTTAGTAATTAATGTTATACATTAATATCAAATAGTCCTTGCAGTCTAGCAGGCAATATATATTTATCATAGAATAATTTAATAGAGAAATGTAGGATTTAGCAGCAAGAGGTTTTGGGACTGAGAATAAGGCAGACACAAGCAAGGTGCCACTCGTCACGGTTCATTCTTCATTTGAATATCATCAAGCTTGATGTTTTAATTCTACTAGATCCTAGTGCAAAGAGACATTTTTTTTTTCACAAAAGGAATTGAACCTTAGTGTCAACATTACTTGCATAAATCTTGAATGGACATGAATTTGTCTTAACTGAAAAAAGAGGAGTGGAAGGGAGTAGGTGACCACAGACAGTGTGTCTTTAGATGGTAAGGTTAAGAACGATGTGTTTGAGTCTTATGCCTGAGACCTCTCAGCCATCCTAGCAGTTGCTCATGTGAACCCAAGTGGACTGAGCATGTACAAGACCTGCACATGCTCAAGTATGACAAAGTTCTGGAGAGGGAGACAGGCATGAAGCCCCACTCTTCGGAGGAGGTAACTGATAGCTGCTGGGAGAAAGCACATTTTCTGTAAGGGTGTGGTCCCTGCCTGGTAGGTTGACTACACTGCAGGGGAAAGCCACACACCCAAGAATATACAGGCATCAGAATTGAACTTGAAGCCGGGCGTTGGTGGTGCACACCTTTAATCCCAGCACTCAGGAAGCAGAGGCAGGAGGGTCTCTGTGAGTTCAAGGCCAGCCTGGTCTCCGGAGAGAGTTGCAGGACAACCTCCAAAACCATACAGAGAAACCCTGTCTCGAAGAACAAAACAAAACAACAACAACAAAAATGAACTTGATTTTTTTTTTAAAGGAGCAGATGTAAAGTTAGATAAGTAGGGATGAGGTGAACATGGAGGTGTTGGAAGGAGGGGACAAATGTGAACAAAATATATTACAAAACTCTCAGAGGACCAATGAAGCTTTTGAAAGAGTGATGTATTTATGCTTCTTTTTATTTTTCAATAGTTTACAAAATTTTAACACTAAATGAATTACTTATGGAAAGATTTAAAAAAAAAAGGAACCAAAAAAAAAAGTGAACAAACATTGGTGTTTTTCAATTTGCTAAAAACTAGCGTCTTAAATTAGAAATATAATATCCATGGCTTTACAGTTAGGAACAAACCAGTTAAGCTGCATTTCCCCCTGATATTGGTACAATTGCTGAAATTTTGTCCTTTCTCCCTGGATTGGTATAGCTAGTGAAATTTGTATTTTAAATCAGAAGCATGCTTTTCCCACCCCTTTGGAGCATTTCATACTTTTATTCTCTGAGAATTTTACACAATGTATCTTGGTCATATTCATCCCCTTAACTCTACCCCTTAACACCTTTTGGATCTGCCCACTCCCATATCACCTCCAACCAGGTGATAAAAGAAACGGTATCTGTGTCCATGTAGACTTCTGATCTTAAGTCCAAGCTGAAGTCACTTCGATGGTCATGCGCTTTAACACATGTGATGTGCTCACTCTGTCCACTGCTACCAGGACTCTATCACTGACGTCACTGTGTTAAGAAACCTAAATGGGATAGCACATGACCAGGCACTGAATTAGAAAGTCCCATCTACATCGGGAAATAATACTTATTATCAACACACTGTTTTGAAGAATAGCTCCCAGGACCTGGCCCAGTTCTCTTAGCCCCCCTGTGGGTGGCTATCTTCAGCATAGAGCAAGCTGAGGCCTTCACTTACCTCTTTTTAGATCAGGGTGAGATAGAACACCTGTGGTCTCCTTTCTGAGCTGAGAAGTGTCAGTCTACAGGGTCTAGGCCAAACACTGACAATTCCAGGTCCAAACTGCATACCAGAGCCTTTGCCAAGTGGCCAGACTTGGTGGGAGCTTCTGGGAACCGTAAACCACCTCAGTAGACATTGCCTTATATTGCCAACTTGGAAACTGCCCAGATAACAGAGCCATGAAGAAGTTGGCTATCTGGTACAAAGACCTGATGTTCCAAATTATAGAAACCCCAGAATTTGGTGTGAGAAGGCATCTGGCGGCCTGCTCACACAGTGTAGGAGCCATATTAATAGAGACATGGAGAAGAGAGTACTTTGCTTTTATCTTCTCGATAAATTAAATTATCTACGCCAAAACAAACTATTAGTATTTAGCATTATTATTACATTAGGTATTTATCCCGATGGGCACTGGTTTCCATTTAGTCTTGTTTATTTTGTTGATCAGTATCTTTAAAACTTTCCAAATAAGTTGTGCATAATAAAGATTGATTCTGGTCCTTTTGGCTAAGAACAAGTATTACATAACAACTAATGGAAAAAAGTAATTAATCCAGGGGAAATGAAACATTTAGAAAATGTAGGCAATGAGAAAGAAAATCTCTGGTAATTCTGTGACTAGGAGAGAAGCACTGCTAACATTTTGGGATCTAATCTACTAAGATAAGCGTGTATGCCACATGTTGTATTATTTATGGTATTCTTTTGTGTATAAAAGGGAATATTGTGAACATCTTATTCCAATAAATGTTTGCCTTGCAATGTGTTTAACAAAGGTACATTTACTGCATCTCTCTCCTCATTTACTGACAAATAGTTACCATGAGAAGCCCTGCTCTGGATGCTGGTGATAGTGGATAGAACCAGCCAGAGTTCCAGTGCATACCCTCTGATGGGAGAAAGGCAATGGGCCAAACAAGAAGACAAACAAGCAAACAAAACAAACAAGGTATGGTACTGCTATGGCAAAGCAGAGGCAGGGCACTGATGGCTGGGAGGAAGGACAAGCCTCTGCATTGTAGAGGGATGGGGAAAGGCTGTCAGGGACGACATTACACTGAGATCTGAGATGAAACAACGGATGAGCAGGCCATGGGGACATGTGGCTAGGACATTTCAGGATGTGTTTGTCTTGACGTGGCTGGAGCAATAACTAGAGATAAAGGTGATAACACAAAGTGAAATCAAAGGGGTTTAGAATGGACTGCACAGGCCCTGGCTGGGAAGGGCTTCTTCGGATGTCTCCTTGGGAACCTAGAGGGTTAGCAAGGATCTGGACCAGTGGAGTAGTTAAGAGGATGCATGGGTGTTAGACGCTCCTCCATAGCCTGAGCTGCTCTACCAGGCTGAGGTCATTATCAACCTCTAGGGTTACCCAGTCTCTCTCCTGCTGTGACCAGATCAGGGTCACTGTGAAGGAGGTGGAGTGGGTATCTTTTGTGAGTCTGTTGAGTGTGAAGTCTGTGTGACAGGCAATCAAAATACCTAAGAGTGACTAGGCAAGATGAGAGGGTGTCACCCTCAGAAGTCAGTTTGACAAGCCTTGGTCTAGCGCTTACAGGGCTGAGAAGAACAGAACTCTAGAGAAAACTCGAAGCAGAGGCATAGAGCCCTCAGTAAAGAGCCGGAAAAAGAAGCGTCAGACGCAAATGCGTAGTAGTGTGGTACCAAATCACTCCATATTTAATCTCTGTGATGAGGAACCTGGAAATCTATAAACGACAGCAGGAAACAGCTCAAAAAGCTGCCTGTGTCCCACCTGCCAGTGAAGAACTAGCTGGAAATTTTTCTCAAATCTGAGTCATCATTTTTTTGGATATAAAAACTAAGCACAGTAGGTTCAAAGTTCATGCATCCATCTACAAGTCAGCCAATGAGTGACCAAGGAAGACACGTGGACAGGGAGCACACAGCACCATTTGTTTAGCGCTTTGTAAAAGCCTGGGGCCAATGATTCTTTTATTTTAACATTTTCAAGTTTCTTTTTCCCTCACCCCCCACCCCTTCCTTCTTTGGTGTGTGCCTGGTATGGCCGTGAGGCCAGAGGACCACTTGTGGTAGTCAGTTCTCTCCTACACTATGTAGGCCTAAGGCATGGAACTCAGGTCATCAGAACAGTGACTTTACCTGATGAGTCATCTTGCTGACTAGGTCCGGGTCAATGACTCTTGTTCGCTCCCATATTTCCAATGTGGGAAGCTGTAGGCAGCACAGAAGGTACTTACTGTGAGCCCTGAGTGGATCAAGTTTAATCTCTCTTCTCTGCCCTCCTCCCTCCTTCCTTTCCTCTTTAACACGCCCTCCTTTCTTTTCTTTTCTCTTTTTCTTTTCTTTTCTTTCTTTCTTGCTCGTTTGTTTTGTTTTTCAAGACAGGGTTTCTCTGTAGCTCAGGAGCCTGTCCTGGAACTCACTTTGTAGACCAGGCTGGCCTTAACTGACAGAGATCCGCCTGCCTCTGCCTCCCAAGTGCTGGGATTAAAGGCATGCACCACCAATGCCCTGCTTCTTTCTTTCTTTCTTTCTTTCTTTCTTTCTTTCTTTCTTTCTTTCTCAGTCTCACTATAGATCTGAAATTAGTCTCCAATTGGCAATCCTCTCCTGGAGTTCAGCAAAATTTAGAGGTCCCAGTCTCCTAAATGCTGAGATTATAGACATGCAGGAACCTTTGGTGAATTTTAAATTATTTTAGATACTATATGTACACCAAACACACTATATATATATATATATATATATATATATATATATATATATGAGCACACATGTGAACACACACACATGCACACGCTTTTATAAGCTTAGAGAGTGTGAGTGAGTGTGTCCCTTTCTTTATTCTTTCACGTCACACCACTGATGACCCACCCATACTTCCCTGACATCCTCTGCAGATAGCTTGTCAAATAGCTGTGTTTCTGATAACTCCTGCCTCCATGTGTTTTCTGGCCACAAGGGAGTTCTTTGGCGTCCATATTCTGGGCTGATCCCCAACCAACCAAGGATTCGATTTGGTAGATAACTGCTCCAGATTCTTTGCTTCTTGGTAGAATAATTCTTTCATTGTCTTTATCTTGAGGGGGTCCTGAGAGAGAATCACTTGTAGCCCAGGTTGTGTAGTTTAACTTGCTATGTAGTTAAAGATGACTTGAACTCCTGATCCTCCTGCCTCTGTCTCCCGGGTGCTGGGATGTCAGAAGTGTGCCACCACATCTTATTCTTGGAAGAATATTTCTATTGTATAATCTCCAGTTTCTTAAAAGAAAGGACTGAGCCCCTGTTGTCTGCAGGGTTTTCCTGTCCATTCACACGTCTGCTGTGGCCTTCCTACTTCTCCTTACTTCCAGCTCTCGGGACTATCTCATGGAGCTATGTACACCCAGGAATAGCAGGAGTTTCTGTATGTAGGAGACTCCAAGCTCCAACAGTTACCTGCAGTGCGTGCAGACTGGGGATTGTCCATAAAGCCTGAGGTCCAAGAACAGAAGTCACCCCATAGCTCCCTCAGAATCCTTGCTCAGTTACTGGCTATTATGGTTGCGGGTGACTGAAACATATTTATACAGTATTACTCTTGGAGGAAGATTTTTCTCTTTTTCATTTATTCTTGGAGAATCTCATATATGCATATAATATACTTCTATCGTATTCATCCCTAACTCTCCTCTCCAACTCCGCTCGGAGCTTCTCTTTCTCAGTTTCATGCAGACCCTTCCCACTGAATCCAGTCAGTGCTGCCCACATATGCATGGGTGTGGGACCATCCGCTAGTGTGTGGTCTGCCTATCAGGAGCCACAGCCATGAGGAAAACGGACCCCTCCTCCCCTAGTAGCTACCAACCATCAATTGCCTGGAAAAAAGAATGTCGAGGGGCAATCAAGACAAAGACCAAAAGTACCATGGTGGAGAAGAATAGAGGCAGATACCAATGACCAAAGCAGATACCAAAATTGGCAGACATCCTACGTGTTGACCCTGTGGGACCAGACCTATAGGAGTAGGTGTCCTCAATGACATTTTAAATGTTTATCTAAGTGGATTTGTGGGATCAGTTTTGAGTTGTGGCACTAGACACTCTCTGCCCGAGTCTTGCAGGATTCACAGCTCACACAGAGAGGCATCAGTCAGGATTTGTTTGCATGTTCTCCAAGGTGGGTGTCATGAAATAAGCTGTGTATGTGAATCACTGTACACGCTACTGTTTCTAATGGCTCTTTAGCCCTGCCCCCATCATTTTTCCTCTGCTTTATGTCCGATCATTTGAATTCTTTCTCTCCATGAGTGGGCTTTAATTTTTGGCTAAATTTATTATTCTCTTTGATGTTGTTTGGATTCTTGATAGGTTTTCTTGGATCTTGAGGGATGAATAAATGATTGGAAATTTAGTTATCTATTTTCAAATAACTCTGTGAGGCTGCACCTTGTCCAAGTGCCAGTCATATGCACAGAGTCACATGTGCACACACAGATGCAGAGACAAATAACCACCCAGAAAGAGAGACACCAGGCACACACAGCACAGACATATGCACATGCACACACACAGAAACCCATGTACACATACACAGACAGACACATCACTCACACACCTTGCTTTTGCTTTCTTGATTTTATTTATTTTTTAAAAACATTTTATTTATTTATTATGTATACAACATTCTGCTTCCATGTATATCTGCACAGCAGAAGAGGGCACCAGATCTCATAATGGATGGTTATGAGCCACCATGTGGTTGCTGGGAATTGAACTCAGGACCTCTGGAAGAACAGCCAGTGCTCTTAACCTCTGAGCCATTTCCCCAGCCCTTGATTTCATTTATTATATATTTTGCGTATCATCTGGCTTAACTCTACCAGTAGACTTTAAGGGTCATTGAACTTTTTTCTCAACCAAAGAAGCCTTGTTGGCGTGCATTTCCCTCTGAGATGTTATTTTAACAGCATAGTACATGGGCCTGTATATATGCCAGTATAGTTTGTAAATGTATTAGTTTTCAGAAAAGCAACACAGCATGACTCCTGAAGAAGAAAGATACTTTGAATGTTGTATATTATACCTTAAAGTTCTTGCAAGGGCTGGTGAGGTGCTTCAGTGAGTTGAGGCGCTTGCTCCTAAAAATGATGACCTGAGTTTGATTCCTGGGACCTACATGGTGGGAAGAGAGAACCAGGTCCCACCAGCTGTCTTCTGGCCTCCTAGATGTGCTGCACTGCATGGGCTCGAACTCTCACACAAAACAAATTCATACCCCAAACCCTTGGGTGAGTATGTCAAAGAAATTGTTTTTTTAATCCCACCAACACATAACCTCTGGAAAATAAGCATACTCATAAAAATGCCCAAATAAAGCCAAATAAAAGGCCATGTAATGGCTTGTCACTGTTAACCTTAAACTAATTCTATTTCTTATTTACACATCACCAAAAAAATGACTAATTTGTATGTAGGATGACAATGACTGTCTTCCTTTTTTATCTTATTTTTTGTTTTTAAAATGATCTTATTTTACACACCAATCCCAGTTCCTTCTTCCTCCCAGTCTCCCGCTCTCCCCACTCCATCCCCTCCTCAGAGAGGGTGGGGTGGCCCCCCCCGGGAATCATCAAAGCCTGTCACATCATTTGGGGCAGGACTAGGTCCCCCCATCTAGGCTGAGAGAGTATCCTTCCATAGGGAATGGGCCCCAAAAAGCCAGTTCATGCACTAGGGATCAATACTGGTTTTACTGCCAGCGACCCCATAGACTGACTAAGCCCCTCAACTGTCACCCACACGAAGAGGGCCTAGTTTGGTCCTATGCAGGTTCCCCAGCTGTCATTCCAGAGTCAGTGAGCTCCCACTTGCTTGGGTCAGTTGTTTCTGTGGGTTTCCTCTTAATGGTCTTGACCCCTTTGCTCATATTATCGCTCCTCCCTCTCTACAACTGGACTCTAGGAGTTTGGCCCAGTGCTTAGCTGTGGATCTGTGCATCTGCTTCCATCAGTTACTAGATAAAGATTCTATGATGGTAATTAAGGTAGTTATCAATCTGATTATAGGGGAAGGGCAGTTAAGGTAGCTTCTCCACTATTGTTTAGATTCTTAGCTGGGGTCATCCTTGTGGATTCCTGGGAATTTCCCTAGTGCCAGGTTTCTTGTTAAGCCTGTAATAGCTCCTCTATCAAGGTATCTCTTTCCTTGCTCTCATCTCTGTCCTTCCCCTAACCTTCCTGATCCCTCCTTCCCTCCCCCTCCTTCTCTACTCTCCTAACCCCCTTCCCCCATGCTTCCAATTTACTCAGGAGATCTTGTCTATTCCCCTTCCTGGCGCCAGGGCAGGGGTGTGGTGGTGTCCATGTAGGTCTCTCTTAGGGTTCTCCTTGTTTCCTGGCGTCTCTGGGGTTGTGGACTGTAGGCTGGTTATCCTTTGCTAATATTCACTTATGAGTGAGTACATACCATATTTATCTTTCTGTGTCTGGGTTTCTTCACTCAGGATGGTTTCTTCTAGTTCCATCCATTTGTATCTTTTTAAAGAAAGGACCCATTAAGATTGCCACTCAATTGTGGGTAAGGGAAAGATGCCCCCCTCCCCCACACCTTACCACCTGCAGCGGGCAGGAGAGCTGACCTCTGGGGACATAAGAGCCAGAGAGCAGGCTTTGCCCCTCACCATCTGCTTCGCTCAGGAGACTGGGTGCGGCACCTCACCTGGGCAACACAGTAGAGCTGGCCTCAGGCGTGAGAGCAGGAGAACTGGCCCCTTGATGCCTAAGGCATTAGATAAGCTAGCCATGGTGCTGGAGAACTCTCCCTAGTGGTGAGGACGCAGTAGAGCTGGCAGGCTGACCAACTCAGCTATCACCCAAGTTCAGATCCAGGGCAATGAGCAGCCCCACCCTAACAGCGACCCATCCATGAACTGCTGGACCATGTGAAGGGGTAGGTCCTGCAGATCAAAAGCTACAGGATCTCTATGATGTAGGGCAGCAACAGGATATCCGAGAAGAGTTCCAGTGAGGATTCAGTATTGACAGTGTAGCAGAAGCCAGAGGCCTCAAACAAAACCAATGACTCACCGCAGTGAACATTTTCAAGTAAAGATGTATGGACTAAAGTGTGACTCACTGTGACACACTGCAGCTTCCACAATGAGATTTTCTTTTTCTTTTTTTAATTTTCTTTTAGTTTGTTGGGGGAGGTTGCAAGGGCAGAGGGCAGATACAAAGGGATGGGGAGATGAGTGGGATTGGGGTACATGATGTGAAATCCACAAAGAACCAATCAAAAGTTAAAATGAAAACCAAAACAAAACCAAAAAGGACTACCACCCAGCAAGGAGGACTCAAGTGTTATCAGTGTACTTGGAAGCCCCCAGACCCATTTGTATGGTCACGGTAGCAAAGAAACACACATCCCAAATGATCCCTCATGTCTTCAAAGTCTCCCTTTTTCCACAGCTGTTACCCATCTTTCCCCACAGGCGACTGACTTGGCGATGGGTATCATTTCCTCATATCAGATTGATGTGGAGACTTCTTAAAGGGCAGTTTCAATTATTTGCAAGTGGTATTTCCATAGATTACTAGCAATCTGATGTTTAGAGAAGTCTTAGCCCTGTCTCCACACTTCACCTCCTCTTTTTCCCTTTTGCAAGACTCTGTAAAAACACACTGCAGTGAGAAACTCCCACCGCCAGTCAGCCCACATATTTCCACTGCCAAAGGGCTGCTCATCTCTCAAGGCAGTTTTTCACGTAGCCTTGGTGTTCACACTTTGGGTTGTCTGTTGTGTTTTGTTTGTTAGAAATGGTGGAGATTTAATTCTATCTTTCCAAAGCACAGGGGATGGAAGGAAGATACAGGAATTCTCTATAGAACAGCATAGGAAGGGATGAAGACCCAGGCCAGTGGACTTGAATTCAAGCTATTTCAGACTGTCTATCTTGGCCACTTTGATGAGTCAAGGTTCTGGGTTAGGGGCAAGGATCTCTGTGGTAACCAGTGCTGTGGCCACGGGAAGGGTTTATCTTATCTTGATTCCCCCCCTGGGGGTAGCTCATCCAGACTCTAGGGTGAGGCTTTTAATTTAGCTGTGTCTGTCTTAAGTGCAGTCTTAGAAAGATGTATGTCATTAGAACTCTTCAGCTTGGGTGTGGGGGAGCATGCCCCAACTCTAGTGCTTGAGAGGTAGAATTGGGAAGATTGTGAGTTCAAGGTCAGTCTAGGGTACAGGACTGTAGAGCCAAACTTGCTTTAAACTGTCCTCTTTGTAAATCTCTAAGCTGAGAGATTGATTTCTACTCCCCAGTTCTCAAGTCAGCGTCCTGCACCTTTGGGGGCACCAGAGCCAGTGCAGGACCCACGACCGAAGATGCCTGCATCAGAGAGATGCTGACGCCCCGAACTGTGGCCCGTGGCCTCAGCAGAAGAGGTGAGGCCTCAGAGGCCGGGCTGTGCCAAGCAGGGCAGTTGCCAAAAACGTGCGGACGCCAAATAACCCTTGATCTCACATGGGAAGTCCCTGGTTTCAGAGTGACAGAGGGGTCACTGACAGGGGCCCAGATGGCATCTGCAGAGAGAGTGGGGAGGGACTGGAGAGAAAAACCAATAGACGTGTGCCGTCAGACTTTTGTGAATAACATCATATAAGACACATTTAACATTTCCCTTTCTGCTGCCATAACCCCTACACTACCCTATCAAGAGATGGGAGGCAGAGACAAAAGAATCAGCGAAATCTCCCAGGCCTGGTGTCCCCAGCAGTGAACAACAAAGCGGAAGGCAAGTCAATTTGATACAACCTAGAATTATCCAGGAAGAGATCCTTAACGTCGGCTCTGGGGATCTAAACTCAGGCCACAGGGCTAGTATGGCAGGAGCTTATCCCCTGCGCCATCTCCCCAGCCCACCCTCTTCTTTTTTTTCTTAAATCCTTCGAATGCTTTATGTATTGTCCTGGGTGCTCCTCCCAAGTCAATTATGGTGAACACTGAGCCACGGTTTCATCTTTCTGTAAGTGAATGGTTCACTGGCTTTCAGGGAATCTAGCTGAGGTCACCTCTAGAATCCACAAGGCTTATTCATTCATTTGTGTGTTTGTGTATTTAGCTCTTTCCCAATCTCAGCCTTAATTATAGTAATAACAATAATAATAGAACATGAAGATTGTCAAAATGGTACCATTTAAGCAAATCATGATTAGAAAAGTAAAACCAAAAATGTGTCTTGAAAATAAGTGGTGTGGGACGCGGAAGGGGTTGCGCTGTGTTGACAATAGACCACTGGCGCACATGCCTAGGTCTAGGTCTGCCTTTTGTTATTTGTTGGCCTTTTCAAGACAGCCACTGGGCCTCTTCCTCAAGGAGAACCAGGAAAGGCTGAGAGATTCATGTGCAGGAAAGAAACAGGGCTTTCCTTTCTTCCTATTTAGAGTCGTCCGGGAGACATGCCCTCATCTGTGCTTTTTTTGTATGTTTGTTTGTTTAATTGATTTTATTTTATGTGTCATAGTGTTTGCCTGCATGTATGTATGTATGTGTACTATATGTGTGCCTGGTCCCCACTGAGGTCAGGAGAGGGCATCAGATTCTTTGGAACTGGAGGTGTGACTGGTACCATGTGTGTCTAGGAACTGGACTCTGGTCCTCTTCAAGAGCACCAAGAGCCCTTAACTGCTGAGTCATCTCTTCAGCCTTCCCCAAGCCCTGCCTTTTCTAAGTTACCCAGGATAAACTATTTCTAGTGTTGTATCAAGACGACCCTCTAGGGTACCCTTGCCAGGACTTCATGTTCCCCTTAGCACAAATGAGAACATCCCCGGAGATACCCAGCCAATGGGGCATGTTTTCTCTTTTCTTTGTCTGTTGCCCCACACGGAAAGTAATTTATCTAATTCAGAAATTAGCTAAATAGTGGAGAACCATCAGAGGAGATGAGAGAAACCTCTATGGCTCAAATGGCTGAGACAGACATGAGGGGACTTTCAACATCTAAAGACTGAATCTCAACACTAGAGAGTATGCTGTGTGGAGACAGTGGATAACCCAGACATAATAGCTAAGTGTTCATTGAACTGACGTTCTCCTTGGTCAAGGAGAAGAGGCTTAAGGTCTGTAGCTTGTGACCAGATGGGCAATGTCTGCTTAGTGTTGCCACTATATGTAGGCACATTTTCAACTCAAGGTTTTCGTTTCTTCCAGCAGCCTCAAGTCCTTATTTTAAAAATGTTATTCTTTAATTGTTAGCATGCATATGAAGTGGTCGGTTTCACCATGACATTTACATGCAGGTATACTACATGGTTTGTCTGCATTTACCTCACAGGACCTCTCTGTCTCCCCCTCCTCTTCGCCATTTGGGATGCGGTTAGGTTAGGGAGAGTAGAAAAACATGACTAATTAATTGCAGTGACACCAGCAAGCTTTCCACAAAATAATTGCAGATAGATGTGATTCTCAGTTAGCCAAGACTATGCCTGTTGATCAGAACATTAATTATGCTATCTTACATGTCTAATCTAAAAACCTATAGTATAAAAAAGAATTCTCCCTACCAGACAGTTTCATTGACAGCAATAAATGCTTTGAATATATTAAAATTTAAAAAGAAGAACTATGAGCATTTCTTTTGTTCAGTGGAGTAAGGGGCAAGGAAATACACAAATGTTAACCTATGGCAGACTCTGGAGAGGACCACTGTAACCAACTTCTGATTTTACCGCTGTCCAGTCACGTGACCTCGGTCAACTTTCTTAACCTGTTATCTCATCTTCAAGATGGAGATAAAAAAGCTGAACCTATCTTCGTTGTGATGTGTTGGGGAAAATTCCAAGCACCATGTCTGGCACACAATACGTGGTGAATAAAACATGTGCACTGTTATGAACAGCTTTGCTAAACTGGGCTACTGGACACAAGCTTTCTCATTCTGGGGCTTGCTTTCTCTTACCGTTACCCTCACCAACAACCAATAACACACCTTTTAAAGGCTGTATTGGAAGTCTTTCTTGTTTCCCTTGATCTCATGTCCAGTCCCTCCTCTGTGTGCCCCCTGGTGTCCTTTTTCAAATTCTCCATGTCAGTTTGCCTCTGAAGGCATTGCTCCTTCCAAAGTGCTCCTATGGCAATGCATTCTTTTTCTTTTTTTTTTTATTTTAAGATTTATTTATTTATTTTATGTATATGAGTACATTATCTGTATGTATGACTTTATGCCAGATCTCACTATAGATGGTTATGAGCCACCATATGGGTTCTGGAAATTGAACTCAAAACCTCTGGAAGAGCAGTCGTTGCTCTTAACCGCTGAGCCATCTCTCCAGCCGGGCAATGCATTCTTTTAAACAGTTAATTTTAAACATTTCCTACCCTTCCCTCCATGACAAGCTTGTGTCCTCCTATGCCCTCCGATGGAGCCTGTTTCTTTGCCTTAGTGCGATTTGCTCTGAAGAGGAAATGAGTAGTTTCCTCTTCCTTGTGTTTTTTAGGGACTGGCTTGGCTCTTCCATGAGAATGGACACTGGATTCCTGCTGCCTCCTTTAACCCTGGCATTGAATTAACACTCAAGAGCAAAACTTGAGCCCAACCTCCAGCCTGGAGCCAAACTCCCTAAAGAAGCTTCTGTGTAAGCTTTCAGGCAAGAACAGTGTAGGTGAACCCTGACTGACTTGCCAGCCTGTGTACTCGATAACTAGAAACAGATACTGCGTTCCACTGAGGTTTGTGGCCTCACAGCCTTGCTGAGATGTGACTAGTACAGGCCACCTAGCTTCTCACTCTTGCATTTCATGGTCCTGCTGATGGTCATGACTTGATGACTCCTCGGTACAGCCTTGCTGTCTGACCTGATCATCAGAGAGGTCACCGTAGTAGTCAGATCTGCCAGAAGCCACCCTGTCAGCCTGGCTTCTAGTTTCTTGGTTTTCCCTTCCTTGTATTTATAGTTTAATGCCATGACTAAAGGAGGACACCCCCTTTCATTTCCTTTCTCATTTTCTGTATCTCCTTTTAAAGCTAGGATCTCTAACCCAGGCTAGCCTCGAACTCTCCATATAGGTGAGGATGGTTTTGAACTCCTGATCCTCCTGTCTCCATCTCCCACAGGCTGGGATGACAGACTTACAGGACCATGCCTAGTTTTTCAGGGTGATGGGGCCTGGGGTCTTATGCATATTCCAGAAGCACTCTAACCGTTGAACTACTTGCTCTTTAATACACGCTTAATGTCTATAGACAATCTCTAGGCACCAGAATCCAGGTTCACATTGAATTTATTGTGTGTGCATGTGTGTGCATTGCATGTTCATGACTGTATGGGTACACGTGTATATAGTTATGCATTTGTGTAGGGCATAGGTCTATTTTGAGTGCCCCCCCTTTTTTTTTCAGGTGAGTGAGAGATCCGCAGACAGGATCTCTCACTCACCTGGAACTAGTCATCAGGCGAGGATGACTGGCCAGTGAGCCTCAGGAACCCACATGTCTTTATCTTCTTTATGCTTTATGTCTCAGGAACCCACATGTCTTTATGCTGGGAGGACAGGTATGTGTGCCATCACGCCTGACTTTTTTGTTTTGTTTTCATTTTTTAACATAGTTTCTGGGGATTCGAACTCAGGTCCTCATGCTTATTTAGCAAGCAGTTTACAGATGATGCCACCTGTCTAGCTCTGCCCCCACTAATATATTATATGGAACATCTGTCCCTCAGGTGGAAATTCTCTTCCTCCCTTTCAAAGGAGAAAAGCTGACAGGCAGTGGTGGCGCACGCCTTTAATCCCAGCACTTGAGAGGCAGAAGGCAGGCAGATCTCTGCGAGTTCAAGGCCAGCCTGGTCTCCAGAGTGAGTTCCAGGCCAGGCTACAAAGCTATAAAGAAACCCTGTCTTGGATAAACAACAAGAAAAAAAAAGGGCAATTAAGAAGATTTAGGGAATTGAATATACACAGTACTGGTGAGGGATGAGGTCCCCCGCTTTACCTCTTTTCAGCTGTACCCCCTTATCTTTTGCCAGTGTAACCTTCCTAAATTAATGAGCAATGGATACATTGAACGGATAAGTGTCCAACAAAACAAGAGTTGTGTTTTCAGTTGTGAAGAATCTTCTAGAATATTGAATACCACATCCCACTGTTTATATCAAAGAAGTATTTTAAAATGAAGATTCTAAACCATAAATAGCTCATGCCTCCATCACCCAAGGCCTGCTTTGCACATGGCGAGTGTCTGTTTCTCGAGTTCTATAGAACTCAGAAGGAAACCGCAGAACAGCCACCCCAGGATGAGAGCCCTGACCTGAGCCCACAAAAGCCAAAAGCAGCAAGGCTGGAGTTGAAAGTTGGGCTTGACACATTGTCCCCAGCTCACACCCTGGCACCTTCAGGCTTTGTCTTTTTTTAACAGCAGAGTGCCAGCCTCGAATTTTTAAAATCTTAGCTCTGAATCTCTTGACTGGTGTGTTTAAGATAGACTTTGCATGTTGCTATTTTGAAGTACCTGTTTGTCAGCAACAGAGAGAAGGGAGAGAATCAAAGGGCTTCGGTGGGAGGTGCTTGTCTAGGAAGTGCAGCTACCAAATCAAGAAGTTTCTAGATTCTGACAAGTTTCTCAGCCTTCGCCTTGTTAACATGTGTAGCCAGAGTTCTTTTGTTTGGGAGCTGCCCTGTACATGAATGTGAGGTTAGCAGTTTCCTGGCTCTACTCACTGAGCTCCAGGGCCACCACTTTGCTAGCTGTGACATTCCCAATGCCTGCAGCTTTTGTCTGTCTCTGTGGAGTGGAACTGGCACGATCAAGAACCATTGCTTTAGACAGTTAAAGACAGAAAGAAAGACCAATTTGGGGGGTTGGCTCAGGTGCTAAGGGACTTGTGGTACAGTCAGGAGGAGTTGAGTTTGCCACACAGAACCACATGGTGAAGGAGGGGTAAACTGGGCACAGTGGAGCCTGCTTGTAATCCTAGCACGGACAGGGAGAGGTGGAGACAATGGATCCCTGGGCCACTGGGCAGTCAGTCTAGACCATTCGTAAGTTCAAGGCCAACGAGAGACTCTGTCTCAAAAGCAGACAAATAAACCAACAAGACAACAAAGAACAAACAAGAGGGCTGGCTCTGAGGTGACACACTTGAAATGTTTATTTGTGTGTCTGTGCTGGGGTCTATGAGGAGGTCAGAGGTCTCCTTTCTCATGTAGCTCAGCAGCTCTTGCATAGGGAACGGTGCCTCTACAAAGGGCTGGGTCTGCCCACGTCAATTAAAAGTCAAGACTATACACATGCCCACAGAAAAGCCTGATCCAGGTGGTTCCTCAAATGAGGCTGTCTTCTCAGCAGCTTCTAGGTTGTGTCAAGTTGACAGCTGAGACTAACCAAGACTCCATCTTTCTCAACAACATAGATAGATCAGATCATGATGCTGTGTGATGTAAGGAGTTAGCTCTTCACACTTGGGGTTTCCTAGAAAGGGGTTAGATGCCAGTCCACACAGCCTGCTTTGACTTCTTCAAGTGTGAGTCAATCAAGAGCCACCTCTATTTCACAGCTAAAGGATCTCCAAGAAGTCTGTCTGAAGATTGCATGATTATGTGTAGGGCTTGAGAGGAGCCTGTTATCCACCACCCCTTCTAGGGTAGGATGGCGGGGCAGAACACTCAGAATGTCAGTGGCTTTAGACAACATCTCTGTTTACAGTGTGGATGGAAGCCCCTTCACTGGACTTGAAGCACAGAGGCAGGTCAAACCCATCCAGGTTCTTTCCTGGTAGAGAGGTTATCACAGCTAAACTCTCCCCAGTTCTAGCCGCCTCTGTCACCTTCTTCATCCCTTTGCTTACATTGTTGAAGAGCCATGGGGACTCGAGTGTCATGGAATGGTTGTTAAAATGTATTTTCTTAGTGACCCCATGTGTTGAAATCCCTCCTTGAAGAGATGATAAGTTCTAAAGTGAGAAAGGATTGCCAAGCTGGCCTACATAGGGCAAAGACTCAAGGGAAGATGTTGCCAGAGATAACTGCAACCAGTTTAACCACAGCGGCACCCTTGGGGTCTTCTGGCATCTCCACGAGCGACTAACTCTGCATTCTTTGATGCCTCTCAAGGGTTATTTCTAGAACAAAATGCCCATTCTAACACCCAGCTAGCTGTCAGCCCATCCACTCCCCAAGCCTGTGTGAATGAGATGTACTATTTCCGTGTGCCGCAGGCTTGCCCCCCCCCCCTTCTGAAACCCTGCTCTGGCCCCTGTTCTTTGACTTCATCTTTAATCAAACTTCTCACAAGTGAGTTAAGCATTTATGTGCTTAATAAAACAACAGCAAGTAGCATATACTGGGTTATTCTTTGATGAGGTCCTCCGCATAAAAAGGCAGGGGAACTTCTGTGGCATGATGCCTACTAGACAACTGTGACAGAAGCTACCAGGTGTCCCCAGCATCCACCTTCTCCCCCTACATATTCCATAGGTTCTGCTGCTTCTCCATCTCTTCATGAAGAAAGACTTTCCCTCTACCCTCAGATTTGATACCCAAGAATAGAAGGTGAGACAGAACTCATGGCTCATGGTTGTCACAGGAATGGAACTGAATACTTAGAGAACCAGAGAGATTTGGAGGCTTAGAAACCTTTATACTTAGCAAGACATGGTGGTGCACGTCTTTAATTCCAGCATCAGGAGGCAGAGGCAGGCAGATCTTTGTGTTCAAGGCCAGCCTGGTCTACAGAGTGAGTTCCAGTACAGTCAGGGCTACACAGAGAAACCCTGTCACGAGAAACCAAAAATTAAAAGAAACCATCATACTCGTATGTTTATGTGTGATGTATATGTATGTATGTATGTATGTATGCATGTGTATGTATATGATGTGTGTGTGTGTGAGTGTGTGTGTGTGGTATGTGGGAGAGTGCTGCACACATGTGGTGCTACATACGTGTATGTGGTTTGCATATGTATTCATGTATATGTCTCTGTGTGTGGTATATGTATGTACATGCATATATGTTATGCGTGTATAGTGTGGGAATAAGTGGGAAGTATGGTATTTATGTGTGTATACCGTGGAACGTGTGTATGTGTGTGTATGTATGTATGTATGTATGTATGTATGTATGTATGTGTATGTGCCTGTTTTGTGTGTAGTGTGCCTCCGTATCTATGTGCTTTGTGTATGTGTGCTGTACAGGGTATATGTGTGTGTAGTGTGTATGTATGTGTGTGTCTGCAGTGTGTGAGGCAGTGTGTATGTGTGGTGTGGTGTGGTGTTAGGTAGGCAGCTTAGGGGACAGTACATGTTTTGGGGAAACAGGAAAGGACACGTAGAAGTCTGCCTGGGTGTGGTGCGTATTGATCTTCCTAGCCTGTAAGTTAATCTTCCTGTTGACAAAAGACTTGGAGAGGGGACTGGTGAGATATGGGTCCCCTTTGGAGCATCTGTGCTTGGGTAGAAAAGACACCTGCCATTGTCACTTCAGAAGGAGCATCTCAAAGCATAGTGCTTCCTGAACACAGTGTCCATCTGTAAGGATCTTTAAAATCCTTGGGGGAGAGTGTCTGTCATGTAGCTGTCATATTTACCCGTGAGTGGATCAGCATGGCTGGGGACACAGTGTGTAGGTGTGTACAGGACCAGCTGTCCCCATGGGAGCTATCTGGCCAGCCTCCAGAGAGGAGCATTGGAAGGGGGTCTGTTCCAGGAAAGAGCGAGAGGCCTTGGGCAGAACGAAAGACTACAAGTTTCCATGGGGGGCTTTTAACATTTCTGAGGCAGTACTTCCTGTTTGCATGGCATAGCCCTTCTGTGGTCGCTGTGGAAGGTGGGCTAGGCTAATTGCCAATTTGTGTCTAAAGTAGGAAGGCTGAGCACTTCTTTGATCTTGAACTTTCTTTTATTTCTCACGTGTGCAGCCCTGATAAATCTACTTATTATCACTTTCTCTGGTTGGTCCTGTAGCCTTCGTGGTCTCTTGTCTTTCTGTTGAAAATCTTATTCACACGTTTGTGTGATCATCTTGATTATAGACGATTTTATATTGTTGCTACTTCTCTACTTTGGTTTACTTCAAACCCATGGTTCCACCATCAGGTCGCATAAAACCAAACCAAACGACCGTGAATGACAGGAACCAGAAGCCAGAGCAGAGGAAGCCAGGGCTATAAAGAAACCTGTATGATATAGAGAGCGGGCTAAGGAGTGTGGGCCATGTTGTTATTCTTTTGCTTAAATTTGAAATAAAAGAAAAGGCGGTGCAAGATGAGACACAGGATGAGACATATTAGACATATTAACCAGTTTATTATAGGCCTGGCAGAGTAGGGAGACTAAGAGAGAAGAGGAACAGAGTTGATGGCTGACCTCCATGGCCAGTCACCAGAGAGAGAGAGAGAGAGAGAGAGAGACAGAGACAGAGAGAGAGACAGAGAGAAGAGGAACAGGGTTGATGGCTGACCACCATGGCTGGTGGCCATTGAGAGGCAGAGAAAGTGTAGGTGGGAGAAGAGAAGAACAGAGAGGAGAGAGAGAGGAGAGATAGAGTAAGTGGGCGGGGTCTGTCTTTTAAAGGGGTCCTCTACACCTTCGTGCAGACTCAGTTCCCCTGGAACCCTGGGCTGACCAGGGTACTGCCTGACTGGATTCTGCCAGGTGACAGAGGTCAGCATAATGCCTGAACCTTTCACATGTGGCTGTTGGGGGCAGTGACCATGGAGATCAATGTGACCATTAAGTCCCAGCACAGAAGTGGGGAAGTGAGGGCCTGGGAGACAGCTCTGCCAGTGAAGTGCACACTGAGTTCAATAGAAAGTCAGGCACAGTGGTACACACTTGTAATCCCAGAGCTAGGGAGGTGGAGACAGGCAGATCTCTGGGGTTTGCTGGCTACTCAGCTTGGCCTGCTTGGTGAATTCCAGGCCAGTGAGAAACCCTGTCTCAAAAAATAAAATAAAATAAAATAAAATGGATGGGGCCTGAAGAATGACAGAGAATGTCCTTTGGCTCCATACACGCTCATACACACATAAAAGAAAATGCAAATAGAATGTTGTTTCACTGTTTGGTGGCAAGTAAATGCTGAAGAGATGCAGGGAAGGTGGGAATGGTGGTGAGGATGAGTGGATTGGGGGTGTGGAAGGGGAAGGAGAGGGGGAGGAGGAGGGAGGGGCACGTGCAGCGGGAGAGGGCTTGTCTAGTGAGTACAAGGCCCCATGTTGGATTCCCAGCACTGGAGGGAAGCTGGAAGTAGGAAAAAGAATTATGGCCTTACAAGGCTGGTAATTTATACTAAGTCTTGGCAAGCTACATGATTCAATTATTCAGATGATAGTGTGGTAAAACTGAAAATAAAACAAGTGTAGCCATGGCTGAGCCAGGGCTCTCGGATTCTGGTCTCCCCTATGACAATCTCTCTCTCTCTCTCTCTCTCTCTCTCTCTCACACACACACACACACACAGGCTCTCTGCTTCTCTCCTGAGTCTGGTCTCCTGTCAATTTGGAAAGCACCTGGGAAGTGAGAGATTTAAGATCTGGTACCCAGAAGAGTGCCCTTGTTCTAATTGACCCTTGATGTAACTGTTTGTCTTGGCTTGGAATCCTAAACTGGAAGCCAGTTTGCTCAGAGTTCCTCCACTGATATTTTCCCAAGGAATCTGCAGCAGTTCTGACCTTGGTTCTTTTAGTGAACTTGTGTTTTTCATTTTTCACTCCTGGATGTTCCCATTGGCGAAACAGCACTGTTGGGACTTGGTGGGCTTCGTTTTCTTTTTTTAATACTGAACCTCAATAGGGCATTTAATTCTGGAGACATTTTAAAAGCTATTTATTATTGTCTCATTTTTGCCTATAATTTTATTAAGATGCTTAGTTTTTTTTTTGTTTTTTTTTGTTTTTTTTTTTTTGTTTGTTTTTTTTTGAGACAGGGTTTCTTTTGTTTGTGTAGCTGTGGCTCTTCTGGACCCAGGCTGGCCTCAAACTCACAGAGATCTGCCTGCCTGTGCTTCCTGAGTGCTGGGATTAAAGGCATGTGCCACCACCACCAAGCATTATTATTATTTTTTTCTAACAGAGCTGAGGCATTTGATGCAGGGCCTCAGGAATGCAGGGCCAACACTCTGCCATGGGACGATACTCCCAGCCTTGGGACTCCCACATCGCTAATTTATAAGGCTTTTCTTCATTTTCTCACTCCCACTTACCAGGTGCTGGGATTTAGGTGCACTCCTGGAATCCTGCCTGGTTTTGCTTGCTCTGTCAAGTCAGTCACTATGTGTCCTGATTCCAGCCTCCCAAATCTCATCAACACCCCAGAGGATGATGGCCCCAGGCATCCCCACAAGGGAGATCTTTCAGGTCTCTCTCCCGTCTTATTTCCTCCCAACTCTCTCTGGCCCCTACAGTGAACCACAAACCAGAATTCCTCTCCCCCAAGGCCACTTGTAAGAGCCAGAACTGCTCTACCTCAAAGCAAGCCATAAAACCTAGAACCATCCTTTTCCTTCGCCCATAAAATCCCACTCCCCAGGACCCTCCCAAGTATGGAAAGGGAGGATTGCTTCACAGAAAAGCCAGGAGGAATCTGGCCAGACAGGCCTGGCCGGCTTTCCCCAGGAAGCGATACCATGTGAGCGCGGACCATGACTTCACACCCTTGGGTTCAGTCAGTTCAGTCACGATCTGTTCTGCACACCTGTCCTCTTGCCATCATTCCCAGGCACAGGAATAGACAGCTGTCCTTGAGTCTTCATTTCTGAAGGCTTTTGGGCCACATTAAACTTTTGTTCAACAAACTTGCTATGCTTTTCTCTGGCTCTTGGGGACCCAATATGGCAGGAGAGGCCTGTACACAAAACAAAGCCCTCAACACTAGGAAAGCCCAGTGCCTGAATTTCCCATTAAGGTTGGCCTGAGCTCCCTGTCGCCAGTCCTGGGGTGTCACTCTGGTTGTATATGGTGGTCCTGCCCCCACTTCCCTTCTATAAGCAGAAGACTCTGAGCGCAGTTTGGAGAGGTGATAGATAGTCTCTGCACCTCCTTCGGTGTCTTTAAGTGCTGGGTGTCAATCTCCTTCCTACCTGTATACGTCCTTGCTGCCCAGCTCAGTGGGAGTTTTCTCATGAGGACGGTAGGCGAGTGAGTGGTAGTCATGTAGCTCAGTTGCCATGGGGCTTGTCTTGTGAGTGCTGAGTTTGAGTCCTGGAACTCATGTAGTGAAATAAGACAGGGATGCTCAGTGGGTAAAAACACCTGCCTCACATGTTTGGGTTTGATCTCCACAACCCACAGAGGAAGCAGGGAATGGACTCCTGAAAGTTGTCCTCTGACTTCCACATGTGTGCTGTAAGATGTGTGAGCCCATATTCACTCCCATCACAAACAAAAATATAAATAAAAGGAATTAAAAGCCAGGCACCGTGCTGTACCTGGGCAATCACAGGGCTGCTTGCCAGGCAGAAATAGGCAGACCCCTGAGGCTCTTGGACCAGCCAGTCTAGTTCAACTGTCGAGCTCCAAGACAATGAGAGACTCTGTCTTATAAAACAAGATGGGCAGCCGGGCGTTGGTGGTGCATGCATTTAATGCCAGCACTCGGGAGGCAGAGGCAGAGGATCTCTGTGAGTTTGAGACCAGCCTGGTCTACAAGAGCTAGTTCCAGGACAGACTCCAAAGCCACAGAGAAACCCTGTCTCAAAAACCCAAAACCAAACAAAACAAAAAAACCAACCAACCAAACAAACAAACCAAGGTGGGCAGCACCTGAGAGATGCCACTTGAGCTCGACTTTCTGGCCTCCACATGTCTGTTCACCCGATGCCACATCACACACTCAAAAGTAGGGACATACTGCATGTTCAACTGCACCATGGTAAGTACAACAGGGAAAATTGGTGAGCAATGACCCAGGTTTACCGAGGAAGCTCTTTGATCTTTGGCAGACCCTAGGATTGGAGGCACCTCGGAGACACTTTCTCCCAAGACCTCCTTTCCTAGAGGGCCTACACACTTCCCCTCCAGCAAGAACACTTCTGTGTTGGCAAAAGTGAAAGTAACTTTAAACCCAGTGAGATCAAAACACCTGGTTGGAAACAGCACAGTAACTAAATTCTCACCTCAGCGACTATGACAATTTAACCAGAAAGAAGCTCCCTCGAACTACAGGCAGGCAGCTAGCAGGGTTAGAATGGCAATTCTACACAACCAGGGAAGGTGAGAGACACTGCGGAGTGTGCTGAGCCTTAGACCCAAGGAATGTCCGCAGGACACCTCTCTTCTCGTCTGCCTCCCTGCACCCCATTTCCTTCTATTTTTGTAACCTACAGAGGAACAGGAAGAGGTCTTTTGACTTGGTGTTTTTTGCCTGTGTTCTAGAAGGTAATGGCAGTGCACTGCTTTCAGAGAAGGCATGCGACTCTGGGCAAGGGTGCTGTAGGCTACCAGACTGTCAATCAGAGTACCCTCAGTATCTCCCTGAAGCTGGTGGCGGCTGGGAGCTTTGGCTCAATGGATTTGACACTCAGGTCCAAGTTTTAAAATGGCCCCACAATTCTTTAACCACTGAAGGAGACAGCAGCAGCCACGTGCAAGTTCACAAAGTCTGCTGGCTGCACCTGCTCCCCTGATACACCTGTCACCTGCTGGCTTTCTCTTGCAGAGTCCAATGAAACCCTTGGGGACACATGATCAGGTAGTGCCAAAATTGATGAATCTGGCGCTTGTGGCCTAGTTCATTGCTCAGCGGTTTGAAAACGGACAGTTCAGAGTGGGCCTCAGCATGCTGGTACGAAGCAGAACAAACGCAGACGCTGCTGACTTTCTTTATTTCTCAATTTTAGCAACCATTTCTGGCCTCTTCGCTGTTTCTTGTTATTACACTTAGCTTCCAGTTCATTTTTTCTTTTCTTTTAAAAATTTTACTCATTTATTTATTTTGGGGGTGGCATGTGAGGACTCTGTGTGTGTGTGTGTGTGTGTGTTAAAATGTGAATTTCAGATACACATGATATTTTAGTGTAAATGAATCCCGCATAAGCTCTCATGTTGTGATGGCATACACGTAAGGCAAAATGATAGCATTTAGCTGAGATTCCAGGGTGCAGTCTTATCACCTTTTCTGAAATCCACATGTGACTAAGGGTATTTATTTTGTCTGGTGATACTTTTTAGTTCTCTCTCTCTCCCTCTCTCTCTCCCTCTCTCTCTCTCTCCCTCATTTTTTGATTGAACACTTTCCTATAATGAACCTTTCTTTAAGCCAAGGGAAGAGTTAGAAAGTGACACCAGCATGATAGTTTTGATCAGCCTACTACTGCAAGGGGTTCATAGTGAACTCAGGAGGAGCTGCCACTCACGGGCTAGCGGCAGGGTGATCAGTGCTCGTTTGGTCGTGTGCTTGTTTGCTTTGTTCCTTCTCCCATGGAATAAACTGTGAGCTGGAATAACCTTGTGGACGCTCACAACTTCCTACCTAGATGTGGTAAGGTAGAGGCCAATTCTTAAGCCCATGAACTATTTGTTCTTACAGAGGACTAAGAGAGTGTCTTCTAAACTGTATTTTGTTAATGAATATTAAGCATATGAATGACTGATCAGGTGGCTCTAGAACAAAGCTTAAGACCCTGAATCCCACCGCCACCATGCTCGAATTCCTCTGCTGAGCACACATATTGACAACAGTATTTACCAAATGAGCAGAGCAGTATAAAATTAAAACTAGCACGTTATACAGAACCTAATGCCTGCGATAGTTCATCTATATCCCCCTTTGAAAATGTTTCCTTTTAAGTTTAAAGACTTATATAGCCAAAACCCAGATACCCAGCTGCTCCTTCAAATAGCTAATGAGCCTTTTGCATTTTTGCCTTATTTAGACAGGATTTCACACATTTTTCACATCCTCATATCTCTGAAATTAAAGTTGATGGCATTTTATGGCAGCTTTCTCCCAGAGTGACGCGTAAGATCATAGAAAGTTTCAAAATCAGTAGTTTAAAAAAAAAATCAATGGTTTAGGTATGATAAAACTGAGTGATGTTAATTTTTTCAAATCTTTTTACTAATATTTTTGTTTAGCATACACAGAAATGTGTTTCATCAGAACACAGTTTATACACGTTTATCATTATAATTCAGTTTTATTTGTGTCCCCTTGTCCCTTCTTCTTCCCTCCTTGCTGATCCTTCCTTCCCCTTAAAAGTCCTTTGGAGACACAGACACTCCATGGGTGCTATCTCCCCTCCCCCTCCCTTTGGACCTCTTCTCTCCTGGCAGTCTCCCTTCTACTTGTGTGTTTTACTGTGTGAGTGTGTGTGTGTGTGTGTGTGTGTGTGTGTGTGTGTGTGTGAGAGAGAGAGAGAGAGAGAGAGAGAGAGAGAGAGAGAGAGAGAGAGAGAGCTATAATCACAGAATTAGAAAGTCTCAGCCAGGATAATGAGTTGAATAATGCTGTTGCATTAGTTTCTTTTCTACTGCTGAGATAAAACACTGTGACCCTAACCCAGTTTAAAGATAAAAGGGCTAGCTTAGCTTACCCATTTCACAGATCATCACCGAGGGAAGCCGAGACAGGAATTCAAGCAGGGCAGGAAGCTGGAGGCAAGAATCAAAGTAGAGACCCTGGAGGACCTGCTTACTGACTTGTTCTCACGGTTTGCTGGGTTTGTTTTCTTCCACAATCCAGGACCACCTGCCTCGGGCTGGCACCACCCACAGTGGTCTGAGCCCTCAAACATCAATCATTAATCAAGAAAATGTCCCACAGTCTTGGCCACAGGCCAATCGTATGAAGGCAATTCCTCAATCAACATTCCCTCCTCCTAGGTGACTCTAGCTTGTTTCAAGTTGACAAAAGAGTAACCAGCCCAGCCAGCTACATAGGGAGATGTTATTTCAAAAAAAAAAAAAAAAAAACCACCACCACCAACAACAACAAAAACAGGCAAACAGAGCTTGTCATTGTATCTGCTGGGTCATATTCTACGACATGCTTAACGTATGATTAAATTATCTTCCCCCTTGTTGAGGGACATTTAGGTTGCTTTCTGACCCATGGTTTAGAAATGGGATTTCCAAAGCTGGGAGTGGTAGGATACACATGTAAGCCCAGATACCTGGGAAGCTGAGGCAGGAGTGTCTGGAGTGTAATTAGATCACATCTCACAGAACAAAACAAAATAATTCCAAGTGGGGCACCATGGTGCATGGCTGTAATACCAGCACTTAAGATGCCCCAGGAAGTTCCTGACTTCAAGGGCATCCAGGCCACACACTGACATCTTATCTCAAAAATATAAAATAAATAACTTCTAGGATGTAGAGTATGTGATTGCTTTAGACTTTCTAACTGAACTTGGGGTTTGTTATGTGTAAAGTGGGGGTTTTGGCTCTCTAGAGGAAAGCCCTTTCTATTTGACTGACACCCACTCTTCCTTTACCAGAGATCATAAGAACACCAAAAGTTGTTCTTTATAAATGTCACCTTTGAGATTTTCTGAGACAGTTTGTGAGGCATTAGTCAACCCAACCAGCTTCACTTTTTAAACCTTTGTTGTATTTTCAAAGACTATCTGTGCTTGAAATGCCACACAAGCCCACAAAGATGAGATAACATTAGTGTGGCTTTTAAAGAATGACCTGTAACATATGCCAAGAACCTAAGAGGGGGCACCCCCATCTTGTCAATAGTGCCACAATCAAATATGTGCACAAAAATGAAGTAACAAGGTATTAACTCTAGGTAAGCTTATATCAGTAGCATTTAGAAGCCTAGAATGCTGGCACGTACCTATAGTCTCAGCACTTGGCAGGCAGGAAAAGGAAAATCAGAAGTTCAAGGTTAGCCACCTCTACTAGTGAGTTCTAGTTTGACTCTGACCTGGGGGCTGCAGAGAAGGGTGGTTCAGAGGTTGAGAGCACTGGTTGTTCTTCCAGAAGACTCAAGTTTAAACCCTAGCACCCACATGATGGGTTACAGCCATCTGTAACTGCAGTACCAGGACCCCTGACACCCTCTTCTGGCCTTCACAGGCATTGATGTGGTGCACAGAGTACATGCAGGCAAAATACTCTCACACACAAAATAGATAGATAATAATTTGTTAAAAAAAAAGGAATCTAATTTGGGTTGCACTAGACTGACTAAAAAATAAGCAAAAACAAGCAAATAAATATATAAAATAAAATAGGAAGAAAATGAGAAATACTCGAAATTGTGTAATGGAAATTTATATAAATAGATCATAGATCAGGGTAGATTTCTTAAACACAAATCCTCAGGAAGTATTAGGTATTCTTTGAATACTTAACTGTTTTCATTATGATGGCGTGTATACATGCTGGGGAGGGCAAAGGCTTGGCACATGTGTGGAGGTCAGAGGATAACCTCTCCTTCCACCTTTGTGTGTGTTCTGAGGATAGAACTCAGTCCTAAGGCTGACTCAGCAAGCACCTTTATCTGCATAGCCATCTCTCAGGCCCAGAATGACTTCTTCAAAAAACGTCTATTCATGGAGAAATATCTGAGCAGGAACAATCAGGTGATTGGCAGTGGATGCACAGTTTATAGATGACTCAGTTTTCTTCTTTTGGTCTGATATCTTTCTAAGTTTTATAAGATTATTTATTGTCTTTATAACAAAAATACTCCATCAGCATCATATTCTTTCTTTCTGTCTCTTTGGTAGCTTTGGCATCCTTTTCTTGAGCCTTCACTGCCGCTATCAGTGAATGGCGGATTCACTTGTTTGAGGCATGAACCTCTGCTTACTGTGAGCTTCTATCAGCTTTCAGACATGAACCTGTGACACGCCTCTCAGAGGTGGAGGAGTCCTTAGAGACCGATGGGTGACACTCAAACTCACACACTCTCCTTCCTGCAAAAGAAAGTGTTACTTGTTCAGTCTATTGCTCGTAAAGACCACTTGTTTACCGTCTTCCTGTTGTATTACCCCAGAGGAAATGCAGCAGGACTGACGGTCAAAGACCCTCCTATCTGAAATCATTGATTCTAAGGTCTATCAACTCCTAGAGTTTGGTTAAGGAAAGAAGGTTAGGAAAATAAATGGGTAAGGCCATGTGTGGTGACTCACATCTGTAATCCCAGAACTCCTGAGGCAGAAGGAGTGTGAGTTCAAAGCCAGCCTGGGCTACAAGTGTGAGACCCTGTCTCAAAAATTGTCAACAGATGAGTAGACAAAGAAAATCTAGTGTACACACACACACACACACACACACACACACACACACACACACACACACACACACACAGCACATAAAAACAGACCAGAACAAGGAAACTAAAGGCAGGGTAAAATAGGATGGGGTTAGGGGAAGACTTGAGAGCCAACCGGAGTCTGGTGAGTACAGTTAAAATACATGATTTGAAAGACATGGCTTGTGAAACCCAACACTATGTACAATGAATATGTACCAGTTTTTTTTTTTTAAGGCAAAACCTAAGAAATAATAATAACAAAACCCCATATCCAACCTGGAAGGGTTCAGCATTTGAAGGTTTCCCTGAAGCCCCCAGCTAATAGCTAGGATGCTATGCCAGGCTCTTGGTTCCTGGCTCTGTGACCGTGAGGTATCCATCCCTCTTGTGAAACTCAAGCAAGTGAGCCTGAGCCTCAGTGTGGATCAAGGCACAAGCAGAGGTTAGGAAGGGGTCCCGCCAGCAGCGGCTGTTCCCTCTGCATTCCAGGCAAACAATAGCTCTGGAAGTGGTGTGAATGACACCCCACCCCCACAATTAACCTCAAAGAGGTGTTAATTTCACAGTCAAACTGAGGACCATTTAAATTCAGGCAGTGTCAGGAAAACAACCATTTATTTGGAACCAAAAGAACAATTTGTCTCTTTTCTTGTGCATGGTCTGCCCATTAATTTTCCCAGAATAAAACGTCCTCAAACAGACTCTGTGCTCCTAGAACATCCCACCCAGTCAAGGCTTTTGAACAAGAAGAAAAGACACATTCCCCCCTCTTTGAAGACAACAGGGAAGGATGGATGGCTGCCTCCTAAGAGTGACATTTCTGGAGCAAAATCGAGGCGCTTCTCCTCAGGCTGAGAGACACTTGTGGAGTGGAGACATTATTTCTCTAACATCGCCCATTTATTGTCTGGTTTGGGGTGATCACTTTATCTTATTGTTGCAGCCTCTGGAGTGGCTGCCATTGGAGGATTCTTCAGTGGTGACAGAACAGGGGAGGTGGAAAAGTTCTATCTACTCCAGGTCATTTCACTGCCATCCCTGACATCTACCCACTGGAGGACAGTACATATCTCTTTCCCAGCCTCGCTTATGGCAACTCAAAATGTCCCCAGAAGTTCCAAATCACCTCTCAGGGGAGTCTAATTCCAACAACTATATCACCTTTAAAAGCAAAATCATCCTAAGCATCAAAGGCACACCCAAGCCTCTCCTAGAGCCAGGTACAGGCTTCATGGTGATGAATTCCCGACCTTGTTGCAGGCTACTGCGCCACCTACAATAAGGAGATGGAAAAACAACAACCCAACAAGAATATGGGTCTGCTCTGGAAGTCGTGGCGATAAGCACGATAAGCTCCATCTTGACTAGTACTTTTTTGTATTTCATTCACACAGACCACGTGACCTAAACACATTTCCACCTTTGCCAAGGGTCTTGTAGAATAGTAACACTTCTATGATTTGTAACCTACTATATGCCAGGCTCTGGTCATCATGACAACTCCGGGTGAGTATTTGTTGTCCCACTGTCACTAGAATCTAGTTTTATCAATATACCTCCCAAGGCTTTGCACAGTTACCAGGGGGTATGCTTCAAATAAATCAGCCGAGGTTGTAGCCCACTTGGTTGACTGCCTAGCATGCAGTCTTAGGTTCAATACCCAACACCACATAAAACAAGTGTGGTTACACATACCTGTAGACCTAGTATTCCTGTTACATAGCCACTTTGAGCTCACAATGGGCTTCATGAGAACCTGTACCCACCCATAAGACAACACTTTTAAAAATACAAGTAAAATGAATTAATGATTGAAGTAAATTTTACTACAGGAGATCTTTGACATTTTAAAAAAGTGATTTTCTTTTATTTCATGTGCATTGGTGTTTTTGCCTGCATGTATGTCCGAATGAAGGTGTTGGCTCCCCTGGAACTGGAGCTATATACAGTTGAGAGCTGCTACCATGTGGGTGCTGGGAATTGAACTCATACCCTCTGGAAGAACAGCCCGTGCTTCTAACCACTAATCCATAGCCCCAGCCCCCCTGACTTCTTAACCTTACAACTCATATCTTTAGAAAATCATGTTTTTCCAAATTTATTAAAAATGTATTTATTTCTGGCTGCCTGTACTTGGACTCCCTGGGGTCCAAGATACTGTTTTCTGTCACTTGGGTAGCTGTGAGAGTCTTCAATCTGGCCTCCATGTTTCTGCTATCATGTTACATACTGCTACCAACCCAGCAACTGGGCAACCCCTTGAGGCACAAAATAGGTCAGACTATTCCACACAACACCTCCCAGTGCTTTGCCATAAACCTTTGGTAGCTTACAAAATTCTCTGTGAGTTCTTCCCCTTGCTTGGTCAGTCCCTGCCACATTTCCCTAGTCTCACCGCTCTGGGAAAGCACCCAGTATTATGACTCTGAAATGTCCCCATGGTGTCACATTCTGAAAGCTTGGTCCCCAGATGGTGGCACTATTTTCCAGGCCGGAGCCTTTAGCAAGTAGGATGGCGGAAGCAGATCGCTAGGAATAGGGCCTTTGAAAGTTATCGACGCCTGCTCTGCCTCTCTAACACTTGGTTCCTCCTCCTGGACCAAGACTCCTCACTTCACCTTCCCTGTCACTGCGAGCCAAGCTGACCTCTCCTCCATGAGTTGTTTCTGTCAGGTATTTACCACGGCCACTTCAAGAGTAGCTCCACACCAAGAGCGCTCCCACTTGGGAGCCTTCAGGTTTGCTGTCCCTCTGAGCAGTGGTCCCTTCACAGGGGTCTCTGCACAGCCTACTGCTTCTTTCAAATCTTTATTCCTCTGCTATCTTCCCCAAGGGAGCTCGTCTGATTGCTCTACAGCTGCAACTGTTGTGTGCACATTGCTTTAAAAGTTCCCCTGACTGCATCCATCACCTGTTACACTTGACTTCATGAGGGAAGGGGTTACCATCTACTTTGCTTGTCACCCAATCTCTGGAGACTAGAATGAGCATGGGGTAGTGTACTTTATTGACTAATTGTTAACAGGATAAATGAACGGGGACATAGAGATAACTAGGGGAAGACCTAGGAATCAAATCCAGGTTGGCAGCCTCTAGCCCTGTTCTTTCAAGGTGCCTACATTTGGCTGTGTATTAGAACCCCTTGGATTGTACTTGTCAGAATGTAGTCCTTGGGCTTCATGAGACCTGAAATACATCATAGCATATAAGAAGACTGTTTGGGAGATGGTACTAAAAATCCCCAGACTCCACCTTAGACAAAGAAGTACTGGCAACTAAAGACTACCGAGAGAGAGAGAGAGAGAGAGAGAGAGAGAGAGAGAGAGAGAGAGAAGGAATTAGTCTTTCCCATGGATCATCCTCCAACTGGTTATCCATCCCCAGTCCTGAAATAATGTACATTTAAGCAACACTAAGCGGACTCAGCAGTTTGTATTTATATTTTTATATATGTCACAATAATAATCAGAGAAAAAGAGGCCATGAATGTGAGCACTAAGAGGAGGAAAGGACACAGGAGGGGTTTGAGGGAGGGAAGGAAAGGGAGAAAATGATGTAATTATATTTTCGTTAAATTAAAAAAAATCCCTAGAAAGTCCAATCCAGCTGGCATGATAGCCCAAGAGGACTTTCAGGATGGCTTAGAGCGTAAAACGTTTGCTGCTGAGCCTAAGGACCTGTGTTCGATTCCCAGTATTTACATGGTGAAAGGAGAGAACCAATTCCTGACTTCTACTCATGCTCTGTATCACATGCATGTGTGCTAGCATGAGTGCGTGTGTGTGTGTGCGTGTGTACATGCACACACGCACACATGCACATGCGTGTGCACACACACCCACATATACCATCCCTGAAGACTATCCGTGGGAACTTAGGTGTGACTCAGGAGTCTTCTGCATCCAAACCTATTTATTTAAAGTCCAGAATCTGAAGCCAGGTTCTCAGGCTGGGAATCTAAATGTATTGCCCATAGGCCCTGCTCCTTCTTGCTTTGATTCTTCCCCTCTTTCCTTTCCATGGTCACACATTGTTTGAATAAAGGACCCCAGGATCCACTGTGCAGCACAGTCCCATACCTGCAGTTCCCTGTTGTAGGACCCGGGTCACGTCACCTGTCAGTCAGTTTTCCCAGTTTATAAACTGGGACGAGACATCCTTAGCCCATAGGATTGATGCAAAGGAGAAACAGACTTTGGTTATTTCTTTACCAGAACACGCAGAAGCCATTTAGTGACTCTCAGCCATTATTATTGTTAAGGCCACTCGCTCTGGGCTCCTTTCTGAAACCCGTGGGACCCTAGTCTCTCAGTCTCTGTAAGTTTATCTCTAGAGCTCTTGGACCTTTAAAATGAGCATGCTTGTGAGTCCAGTGCACACGGGGTTCAGACAGCTCTGCTTCCCTCTGCCCTGTGGAGCAGCAACACCCATCTTCTGTAGCCTCTGTAGTAAACACTGAGAGGAATCAGTGACAAGGCTCTTGGGGAACCACAGAAGATTCCTCCTGACTGATCATAACTGGTGCAAGTCTACAGAGGCAATAAGGTCAGAGGCAATCTAGCCCAGACTTGGTTCTATAATAGCAGGAACCTAAAGTGATTTTGTAAAAATGTGCTTAGCAGTTCTTACACAGCCTTGTTAACAAGTGTGGTCCAAGAACCAAGAGAGTCCACATCGGTGGGAAGCTGGGAAAAGTCCAGGTGGGAAGCTGGGAAAAGTTCAGTCTCATCCAGGCTGTGGCTCTAGGGTCATCGCTCTAGGTTTTCAGATCTGGGGCACGTGGGACGACTTGGGAAGCCACTGATGCAGCCCAACCTCCTCTCTTCAGATGTGGATTCGTTTGATACACTGTTGGAATTGGACGCTGGGGTTTTTTTGGACAGGGACTTAGAACGTAGCCCTGGCTGTCCTGGAATTTAATATGTAGACCAGGCTGGAACTCTCAGAGATCCGCCTGCCTCTGTCTCCCAGGTCTGGAACTAAAAAGGTATGTGCCCCACACCGTGGACATTGGAATTTGTAAAAGCAGTGTGATAACCTCTGTCTGCCGTCACAGACACACTCTGTCCTCTAGGAACACTGAGTTAGAAAATGGAGCCTTCAAGCTGTGCTTGGGCTTCCAGCTCCTTATTCTTGTCCACAGGGAATGAATGTCCAAATCGGGGAAGGTTTTCCATTATCATTTAGAAAAGAAATCCTACCATTTATGTTTACAGAAAAGCAGGCACATTTTTACATTGACATGAATATGTGCATATGTTATCTCTCCTCTATCATTATAGGCTTTACCTAATAAAGGAAGAAGTTAAATTTAAAAATCGAAAAGCGGGAACTAATCTTTACCTGTCACGCTGACACGAAAACCCAGTGGCATGTTTTATACAGAGGAATCGTCTCTGATCCATTCCACTAACGGTCTGGCACTTCAGCCTGCAGAGATAACCTATAACCTTCACCCCCTCACCCCGCACCCCCTGTGAAGATTACACGAGATAAAGGGCTTTGAAAAGGAGAAGGGACTAGAACCCAGGAGACAGGAAACATCTTTAATGAAAACTCCATTTGTTGGGGACTGATGTGCCAGGCTTCGGAGAGTTACAATGTTTCACATCTGGTGTTCACAGTAACCTTGCTACCTCCCCTTGCTCTCTTATGAATGGGAGGCTCTGGCTCAGAGAGATGCAGAGAAAAAGAGTCACTCTTGATAGTACTTGAGAAACCAGTTTAATCTGTTTATTTCAAGAATTAATTCTTTAAATAAGCCAGTTCATCCTTATATGAAGTGATGAGTTTGATAAGGTGACTTCCTTCAACTGCATCATGTATTCTGTCTGTATTCACCACGTATACCTTCAACTGTACCATGTATTCTGTCTGTATTCACCACGTATACCTTCAACTGTACCATGTATTCTGTCTGTATTCACCACCTATACCTTCAACTGTACCATGTATTCTGTCTGTATTCACCACCTATACCTTCAACTGTACCATGTATTCTGTCTGTATTCACCACGTATACCTTCCTCTTTCTCCTCCTTCTCTCCTCCTATTGGTCTTCTTCCTTCCCCTAGTCTCCCTTCTGTTTTTTTTTCTCTCTCTTATGCACACATACTCTTACACACACACGTACATGCACCATACATACACACATAAACATGTCTGTATGTTTGTGTGCATATATCTCATAGTTGCAGAAGGTAATAGAATTACGCTGTAAGTTGGAGTTTATAGGTATGTTCATATATGGTCTATATATTTACAAAAACCAAGAGAAATATGCACTATTGGCCTTTCTGGGTCTGGCTTATTTTACTTAATATGACAATCTCAGACTTCATCCTTTTTCCAGAAAATGGCAGTTTTGTGTTCTTTATAGCCGACTGTAACTCCACTGTGGAGAAAGCCAAGCCTTAAACACAACAGTCACTTCCGCAGGCAGCCAGTGGGAGCCATGTATTAAACAGTAGGCTTTAGAAAAATTAACATCATAGGAACAGAATAGGCTGCAGAAGGGAGGGGAATTTTTAATAAACTAAAGTAACTCATAGTTATGAAGTTATTCATATGATGACTGGAACTTATTTTGCAGATGGATTTCAAATCAAAGTGGTAGCCCATGCTTAAGTTACTAGAGCCATTGTCCCTGGGAATTGAAGGCAGTAGACCCTGGAGAAATTATTGGACATCCACTAAGACTTTTCAAAGGTCACATAATTTTGTAGACCGTAAAGAACTGCCAGGCATATAGCTGTAAGACGTCCTGTAGATGGGATCAGCTTGAGTTGAGTATGTGCACAGCTGTGCAGCTCTCCAAAACACCACTTTCTAATTGTTAAAGAGGAATACATAGCCTGCATGTGTAACTCATTTGGCAGGGTGGCTGCTTAGCCTACACGAGACCCTGGAACCCAGGGCCATGTCTACTACAGTCCCAGCACTCGGGAGGCAGGAGGAGAAGTAGTTTGTGGTCATCCTGTGTTCAGGGCCAGTCAGGGTTACTTGAGAATTTCTACTGGGCGGCGGCTGCGGGGAAGGGGGGGGGGCTGGGGGCGGGACCACAGAGCTTTTGCCATGATGGATTGTAAGTAGCAAAGTGCTGCACACACATGAGAAAATTATTGTCATATAAACAAGAAAAACCCAGTAACTTGTGATCCAGAAACTACACTCAGTGCAGCAAACACTTAGGAAAAAAAACGATAGGCCACTTCAGCAACAGTGACATGCTCTGATGTCACTTCTTCCTCTTAAGGCACCTGAGCCTCTTTACCTGTTCTCTGACTTCCAGAGCCATTTCCCTAAAGGAGAGAAAAATATCAGTCATTCATATTTGTGGAAGAGTTGACACTTCTGTAGGACTGTGTTTTAGAACCCCCCCACACGCACACACACATACTCACATACGCACACACAAAGTAAGAATTTTTAAAAAGGAGGGCCCGAGGCATCGGAGAGTGGATCAGAAGTTTAGGGCACTTGTTGCTTTTGCAGTGGACTCGGGTTTGATTCTCAGCAATTCCATGGCAGTTAGCGACCATCAGTAAGCCAGGCAGACAGGCGGAACATCCACACACATAAACTAAATAACTCCTATAAAAAGAGAAGGAAGCTAGACCTCAAACGAATAATCTAACTTCATTCCACAGACTGGTGGTTCTCAACACGTGGTGGCAACCGCTTTGTGTGTGTGGGGTTGAAACAACCCTCTCGTGGGGGTCACGTATCAGATCTCCTGAGCATCAGATACTTACAATTCATAACAGTAGTAAAATCACAGTTATGAGGTAACAATGATAAAATTTTATGGTGGGGTGGGGGTGTCTCCATCACATGAGGAACTGTATTACAGGGTGGTAGCATTAGGAAGGCTGAGAAACACTGAGCTAGAGAAAGAAGGACAGACTAAAAGCAACAGGAGCGGGAAGAATCGTAAGAGAAAATAAATGAAGCAGAGGATGGAAAACAACCAAGAGAACCAGAAGCTGGTACTTGGAAAGGGTGAACAAGACCTCTGCTTAAACCAAGACAAAAAGAGATGACTCAGTGCCCTGGCATCAGAAGTGAAAGTGGGGCACTCCTACCAACCTAACCGAGGCAAAAATGTCTCAAACAGAAAATATGAGCTGCTGTGTAACGGAGCAGAAAAATCTATGTGGAATAGTCAAATTCTTAGAAACACACAAATTACTAGAGCTGAAGACACAGAAAATCAAATTAACAGGGGCTGGAGAGATGGCTCAGCAGTTAAAAGAACAAAGGACCCAGGTTCAATTCCCAGCAACCACATGGCAGCTCACAACCATCTGTAACTCCAGTTCTGGGAGATCTGACACCCCCACACAGACATACATGCAAGCAAAAAACACCAATCACACAAAATAAAAAGATAAATAAATAAAACAAAAATTATCTTTAAAAAAAGAAAATCTGCGGGGTGGTGGTGGTGGTGCACGCCTTTAATCCCAGCACTCAGGAGGCAGAGGCAGGTGAATCTCTGTGAGTTTGAGGCCAGCCTGGTCTACAGAGCGAGTTCCAGGACAGGTTCCAAAACAATACAGAGAAACTCTGTCTCGAAAAACCAATAAATTAATTAATTAAAAAAATCTAACCAATACAAGGAAAAATGCTGTGGTTTGGCTACGAAGTCCCCCATCTCCCTGGCAAAAAAAAAAAAAGGGCATAACAAAGAAGTGAGAAAAGGACTTGAACAGATTTCCTATGCCTAAGCTATGCAAATGGCCATAAGACACGAGAAAATGTGGTCAACATGCCTAGTTGTTAAGGAAATGAATGTTGAAACTACGTGAGACCACTTCATACTGGACGGTGGCTCTAATTCATGGTAACAAGATGTTCAAACCCCCACACTCTGTGAAAGGACTTGGAGAATGAACAGCTTCAGCCTCCATGAAGAACAAGCTAACAGGATCCCACATGACCCGGGGAGTCCCAAAGAACTGAGAAGGAGCACTCAAATAATACCTTAGTTTGAGGAAGACTTACTGTATTACTGTAGTGTGTGTGTGAGAGTGTGTGTGTGTGTGTGCATGTGTGTATGTGTGTACTTGTGTATGTGTATGAGTATGTGCACACGTGTGTGCATGCATGTTTGTACATACATGTGTGTGCGCATGTATGTGTGTGTGTATGTAGGCCCTTGTGAGGAGGTCAGAAGACAGTTTGGGGGAGTTGGCTCTGCCCTTCACTGTATCGATGCAGGGTCTTCTCCATCGCCCCTGCTCCTGGGCTGCTCTGCCTGTGTGCACTCCAGACTCATCTCCCTGTAGGAGCTCTGGATTACAGACCCGAGCCACCACATCTGCCTATTTTACATGGGTTCCAGGAGTCAGTCTCAGGTCATTAGGGCTTCCTGTATGTGCTCTTACCTGCGCACCCTCTCACTGGCTGTAAGTGCAACCTGGACACCTGGACAGTCAATAGTGGGCCTCATTCCAGATAGGTGGTGGAAGATGAAAACAACGTGCTTATCAGTGGGTGAATTGAAAACAACATGCGTAACATCCAAAACACAGAATGTGACCAGGCACAAAATAAAATGGTGTAGTGATCCATGCGATGCTGGGGATGCACACTGAAAACATCACAGAAGCCAGGCACAAAGGCAGGCGCATACTGCATATCAATTACTATGGCATGTCCACAAATAGTTAATCCACAGAGACAGAATCAAATGTATGCCTTATAGGGACAGAGAGGATTGGGTATTGAGTAATCAACAGTCAACCCCTACACCTAGGGCTTAGGAAACCAGGGAGGGTGCGACAGTTCTAAGAATCAAACCAGGGTGCCTGTCTTCTATATGTGACAAGGAAACCGAGTCTATAAAATCCCCCAAGTTTGGTTGCCTAAACAAGACCTGTACAATGACACCACTAGTTGACATGTCAATGTGCGTGGGCGAATCTCATGGTATCTCACTCCTAGATGAAGAGCTTTAGGCAATAATGGCCTCTGAAGAGGGAAAATCTGTCTGCTCTGGGAACCTGCCCCTGAGAGGTTATCTAAACCCCAAGTGGCTAGCCCTAAACACATCTGCATATGAGCAACACTAAATGGACTCAGTAGGTTGTGCACATACATACATACATGCATACATACATAGACACACATCTGCATGTATGTGTGTGACAATAATAATTAAAGAAGTCAATAACTTGAGAGGAAATCGGGTACATATGGGTGGAGTTGGAAGGGATATTAATCCAGTATCAAGCACGAAGCTCTCAAAAATTTAAAAATTAAATTTAAAAAGATTAAACCGGTAAGTCTCACATTGCATGTATTTTACTGCCCACCCAGGTAAAATATGCAAAGGCCCAAAGAAAGCAGTGATTTCTAAAATGCACTAATGATTAAAATTTGTATTTCTGTATTCTGTGTGAGGGGTGCTCGCTCATGCCACAGTGCACATAGTCTGACCTTTGCAGGCATCCTCTTGAGTTGGTTCACCTCACCAGGACCGTGAGGCTTTCAAACAGCTCTTCCCTAAGAAGTCTCAAAGGCAACCAGCATCCTCTCAGCTGCTTCAGTCCTGCAAATCAGAAGTGAACGTGTTTGGTAACCTGCTGCATTAAATTCAGCCAGACTCGGAGTTCAGCAAGCATGAGAGAAACGATTGTCTTCACACGTGTGTTTGTCATAGTGAGTGAAGGGATGGGAAGGGACCATTACGATTGGCTGTGACTCAGCAAAAATTCCCACCTGCAAGTTAGGTTTCTGCTAACTTGGTGAAGCCGAACTTCCAGCTGAAGCCAGTGCAACACCAGGGCCAGCGGGGCCAGCACTATGCAGCTTAGTCTCTTGATAGACCTTCCAGGGAAGAGCAGTCTGTAACCACAGCCCCGGCAGCTCTTCCGGCTCCTTTCTCTACTTTGCACACACACACTGAGCTGTGTGCACATAGTAGGCACTTAGAGTTGTGGTGACTGCTAAAAAGGGTTCAGGGTACTGCCTTTTAATTCCTTGTATTCTCCCATAGCAAGCAAATTTCTGCAGAGAAACCTCCAGTAGGAGGTGGTGTGTGTGTGTGTGTGTGTGTGTGTGTGTGTGAGAGAGAGAGAGAGAGAGAGAGAGAGAGAGAGAGAGAGAGAGAGAGAGAGAGAGAGATGCGCCCATGTATTCACAGGAGCTCTTGCTTATTTAGAGGGTTATTTTAGGAAACTGGCTCATGTGTTACGGTGTGTGACAAGTTTGGAAGGCAGCCATGCTCACCACTACACACACCACCAACATACCCAGCTGTGTGGTGAGTTTAAAGTCTGTAGGGCAGATTGGCAGGCTTGAAACTCAAGAGCTGCCTCCATAGTATTGAGATGGATTTCTTCTTTTCCAGGTTTTTCTCTTATCCCTTCAGTGGATTAGATGAGGTCTACTTGCTTGATTAAAGGTCAGTTCCCCGGATGAAGTCAATAGATTGTAACTGTTAACCACATGTAAAGAATATATTCACATCAGCACATAAAGATTAGTATTTGATTAAATGGTCTGGCTATTATACCTTAGCCAATACCAGTTAAGCTCCACACCACTTCATTTGACTTATAATCAAATAGCCCACAGGCTGGAACACAGGTTCAGTTAGGACTATGGTGCACATTGCTATCATCCACAACCTCTGATGTTTTTGGCCCCAGTCCCCTGTTTCTTCTAGAGAAGTTCGTTATCATTTAAAGTTCCTATCTGTGTTACTCTTGGTGCAGGGTAATTTTCTCCCTCCATGAGATATCTTTCAGCACTCTATGTCTGGTCCCAAGTTCCATTGCTAGACTTGTTTCTGGCTACTTGAACAATACAAGACTGTATAGCAGTCTTCTATGCTCTGGCCAATACATTCACATGTATGGGTCAGATAATACAGAGACCTGGACAGTGGGATTCACATCCTAGACTCTTGAAAGGAGTACCACAGTGCATAGCTCTACAACACTAGGCTGACAAGCATCTTCTAAGTATCAACCAAGCCATCCATCACCCACCCACCCATCCATCCATCCATTGATCCATCCATCCATCCATCTATCCATCCATCCATCATCCATCCACCCATCGATCCATCGATCCATCGATCCATCCATCCATTCATCCATCGATCCACCCATCCACCCATCCATCCATCCATCTATCCATTCATCCATCTATCCTACTTCCTACCATCACTACTTACTAAGTAATAATAAACCTTTATTCTTTGGAGAAGATTCAAAGGGAGGGAGTGCACCTAAGTTACAAACACCAGAACTGAAGGTTAAAGCCCTCCTAGTCATTGATATCTCTGCAAAAGGAAGAGGGGTCAAGTTTCTCAGAATTTCAATTGTGAAAAATTCTGGATGGGTTCTTGAATGTCAAGTTGCTTGTATCTTTTCCTTCTTCTCCAGCTTGCCTGGTCTCATGCATGTATTTGGTGAGCACTCATTTGGCCTTTGCGGGCTATCGGTCACTGGATTAGACCCTGGTTATTTGCCGTTAAGCTCTTACGGTCTAGTCTTCCATCTTAAAAATAAAAGTACTCAACTACAGTGTTTCTGAAACTCCAGAGACATTTGGTATCTCTGGGTTGAGACAGAGAAAGATTTCTGGTTTCTGTAAATGAATATTTACAACACAGGGTGATGAGATGTTGTAGAGTGGAAGGTACAATACCACAGCCACGTGTGTACAATAAATACGGCTGTCATGCATGTTAGTCATGGTGAATAAAGGGGAAGGAGACAGATCAAGAAGAGTTTGTCAGCTTTCTGCTTCTATCAGGAGGGAACTAAGGCAAGAGGGAGATTTAGATGTGAGTTCTTCCCCTCAGTTTGTGAACCCACACATGGTATCACAATAGAGCCCAGGCCACTGCCTTTCTAGTCTGATGGGTTGTCCTTATTTTGTGAACCCACACATGGTATTTCAGTGGAGCCCAGATCACTGCCTTTTTGGTCTGATGGGTTGTTCCTGGTATGATCAGGACTGAAGCTGGTTTGATGAGCTAGCTCATTGCTCCACCCAGAAAGCTGCCTTCTACCTTGTCCCAAGACAGCTAAAGGATGTTTAGAAAGTGATGTAGACTGCACTAAGCAAAGAAGAGAAGGATGATGATGATGATGATGATGATGATGATGATGATGATGAGGAGGAGGAGGAGGAGGAGGAGGAGGAGGAGGGAGCCCTAGAGGATAAAGGCTGCGAAGCATGAAGGAGTTTGGCCCCTGGGTTCCAGTGGGAGGAGACAATGGACTCCTAAGTTGTCTTCTGACTTCCACATGTGTGCCCACCCCTGCCCCCAAATAAATAAATGAACAGGATAAAGAAAGCATAAAAAGCAAGGGAAAAGTAAGAGCAGGTTTTGTGTGTCTATTTTGCCGTTTCCTTGGGCCTATCTGCAGGACACTGCTTCCCACAGTGGTCACTCCCACACTTTTATTTCTATATCATCCATATTTTCTTCAGATTTTATGTCTTTAAAATTGAGAATGCTTCCACAAAAGATGGCGTCCTAGAGAGTGAAGACAGTGCAGCCATCCAAGCACAAGGACCTAAGTTTTTTTTTTTTTTTTTTTTTTTTTTTTTTTTTCCCAGAACCTAGGCAAAAGCCAGGTGTGGCGGCATGCATTTGTAAACCCTGCACCGGGGAGGAGATAGTCAGGTATCTGGGGCTACCTGGCCAGGGAGTCCAGCTGAATCGGCAAGTTCCAGGCCAAATGGGAAATCCTGCCTCAAAATAGGTAAACAGTATTCTTAAGGAAAGACAAAAGAGGCTGTCCTCTGGCCTCCACATGCACACACACACACACACACACACACACACACACACACACACACACACACACACACACACACACGATCACACAGCACACAGACCATCATAAACACACATGATGATGGTAAGTTACATGAATGGGCTGTGGTGACCCCACATCCTAGACCTAAAGCCATGTCTCATTGGTTATCTGTTTCATATGTTTGGGTTACTTCTCATGTCCCATACTTTATTTTTCTAATGAATATTGTAAACTTTTTGAAGGGAGCGGAGTGCCTTGTCATTGCCAGGCACTGCACACACCGTTTGATTTTGACTTATTTTAAGCACACACTTCACTAAGAAGGAAACTGAGGCTCAGGAAGGTGAAGTCACTTGCCTGCCTAAGTTCCCACAGTTGGCTCAGAGCAGCAGGATCAGAGGCTCATGACAAACTCAGGGTCTGCTGCAAGGAGGCGAGGTGGGAGCCTATGTGGTTTTGACAAGGGTGGGCTAGAATTTACCCTGGAAATCTTGACTAAAATGTTTTTGTGGGTCCAGGGCACAGTTGGGTTCACACCTAGGAAACTCTCTGAGGGTAGAGCCACAGCGTGGTTAAATTGGGTGACTCACAAGTGTGAAGGTTCATATTTTAGCACCTGGCAATCAGAGGCAAAATTAAACCACTTAAAAATGAGCAGATGAATCTCAGAGCCTCTGCAAGGGCTGCAGGCCACAGCATGTATTACACTCTTAATTGCACTGAAAAGCAGAATTTTTTCTAATTCACCTTTGATTCAGATTTCAAAAATGTAACGTGGCAACACTAGGGTGACAAGGGTTGACACTCCTCTGACAGACTTGATTCTAGAGCTCCTGATTATCAGGACTCTTACGATGTTTACGGGACAGGTTTGGAACAGGGAAACACTGATATCCTGAAAGCTAGGATACAGGATTTTTTAATCCTTTAGTTTCCTCATCTCCTCATGTCACTGCTTCTCAGACTGGGAAAATTTGCCAAATTTCTCAGAGCTTTAGTCTAATTTTTAACATCTATTGTATTCTACTTGGGATTCTGCCAGGGCTAGTGATCTGCAGACGTAATCCAAGAGTTGAAAATGGAGGGTCTTTTCATCGTCTTGCTGGTGGATGCATTGCTGACAACAGGTCTGTGTTTGCACTCATCTGTTTAGTCTGACCTTCTAGTCAGTCCTGTGGTCCTGTTGGCCCCTGCACACCTTATGGATGAAGACACAAAAGAGCAGATACTTGTATTTCTAACTTTGGGCAGTTTTGCAGTCTCTCCTCACATTTCCAGCTGTTTACAGTGAGAACTGATGTTTATGCTGTAACTGAAGGCTATGTCTTAGTACCTGTCACAGATTACGGTATCCACTGTGCTGAAAGTCTCCTGGGCTGAGGAAGGACTGGAGGAGTGCACTCCTGCCAAAGGTGGGGGAGGAGTCGGTGCCTGAAGTTAGAAGATAAATAAGAATTGGATCTATATTTAAATACAACCATGTAACCTGGCTTTGGTAGTGCAGGCCTTTTCAAGGGGTTTAGGGAGGAGGATACCAAGTTCAAGGCCTGACTGGACCACAGAATGAATTCAAGGCCAGTCTGGGCAATTTAGTGAGAGCCAGTCTTAACATAAAAGGTAACAAAGGAACAAACAGAATGTTGGGGAGATGGCCTAGTGGGAGAGCACTTGCCTCACGTGTGGAAGACCCTGGTTCAGACCCCAGGACTGCTAAAAAAAAGAAACCCAGACTTTAACCATTAACAGGCACCCCCTGACTACAAGGAGAATCACCTCCAGTTTTCTTGTGTAGTGCCCGTGACATGACCAGAACCAAGTAACTATCCTATTATTGGATGGATAAAAGTGTCAGGGAAAGAGCCCTATCCTGTTCTCAGACTGTCACCATGCCACACAGCAAAGAGCCCAGAACTAATAGATTGGAATGAGGAAGATAAATGTGACTATCTTTAAGGATGGCTCTTATGATATCAGGCTGTGAGAAAGGAGACCATGAGAGTGGAGAAAAAGGACCCAATGACGTCGGGAATAGGTTGGTAACAGAACGCATGTGCTAAGCAAGTGGAAGGAAGCAGCTGGGGGTGTGCAGAGAAAGGCAGTGGGAGGGGGAATGCCTGCGAACAGAGAATAATGCTTCACATGAGTGAAGGCGCACTGTGACTATACCCACGGGACAAAAGCCCCCATACCTCTTCCTCTCCTAGGTTTCTTTTGTCAGGCATTCTATCCCGGTGGAGCACCAAGAAGCTGATAGGCCTGGTACCTGCTGAGCTCAGTCAGGTGACAGACAGTAAGCAGACAAAGACTCAATGCCCAGAGTGTGAATGCTCCAGTGATGGCTTCCATCACTCCCCAGGTACTAAGCTCTGTGGATAGATGTGAGCTGTGTAGGGAGAGATCACTGTGTGCCTGCAGCACTGACCACTCTCATTGTAGAAGCTGTGTGGAATAAAGGGCTGGAGAGAGGAGGACTTGCTGTCTTTCGGGGTTCCGGTCAGTGTTACAGGTACATAGTGATCTCTCTCTACAGATCTGGGTGTTTAAGGGTCCTTTCCACCCTCCGTATGTTCGCCAACATTTGTTGGTTTGGGTTTTCCTGAAGATGACCATCCGATTTGTGGGATCTCGTGTCAGTATCTTGACCTAACCAACTGACCCACTGGCACTCGCTCTGTAGACCAGGCTGGCCTTGAACTCACAGAGATCTGCCTGTCTCTGCCTCCTGAGCGCTGGGATTAAAGGCGTGCGCCACCACTGCCTGCCTACCACTCTTAACTTCTGAGCCATCTTTCCAATCCCTGTAATTATTATTATTTTAAAATTTACTCTGAGAGTTTCACACGAGTATTATCATCATCTGACTCTTTATTTCCCTTCCAACTCTCTACTGCATATCCCCTTCCATGTCTTTTCAAAAAGTAGCACACTGTGTCTAACCAGAGTTGCCTGTTTGTGCATGGGGTGGGGTCATCTGCTGAAGCTTGGGCAACCCACGTCATGACCAAAAGAAAAATGACTAACCTTACCCCACCCCTGCCACCATAAACGTCTGAGTTCTTTTTAAAAATTAAATTGTGGCTGGGCATTGGTGGCACGTGCCTTTAATCCCAGCACTCGGGAGGCAGAGGCAGGCGGATCTCTGTGAGTTCGAGACCAGCTTGGTCTCCAGAGCGAGTGCCAGGATAGGCTCCAAAGCTACACAGAGAAACCCTGTCTCAAAACCGCCGTGCCCTCCCCCCCAAAATTAAATGTGTGTGTGCATGTGAGTGCAGACTCACGTGGAGCTCTTAGCCACTCAATCATCTCTCAGGAACTCAACTTCTGAGTTCTTTATATATTTGGATATTAGTCCCCCATTGGATGCCTAGCTGGGAATGTTTTACCGCCATCCTGTAGGCTGCCTCTTCATTCTGTTGATTGCTTCCTTGGCTGTGTAGAGCTATACAATTTACAATGCCTGTTGTCAGTTCTTGGTCATTTCCTAAGCTACTGGCCTGGCGTCTCCATTTTTGTTCTTAATAACAGCCTGGTTATGATATGACAAGGGCAGAGATCTTTCATACCCTTATAAAATCAAACTCCTGAGAATGGGGGTGGCTGAAAAGCCTGGCCCCTACTTGGGAGGAACTGCTGCTTGAGGGCCTATAAATAATGGACACCATCGGAGAAAAAGGCAACAAGTGTGGGAAGTGTAGTGTCTGGGTTCCGGGGCCCAGTGGACCCGAGTGGCAGCCGGGGAAGAAGCAGACGCAGATGATGGGTGAGAAATCACTCAGCCCCAATGCACAGGCTTTGCCATTGTGAGGAGTGGACAGACCCAGCAAGTCACAGATGACAAAATGTGCATTTGTTTCACTTGAGAGGATTTAGCCAGTTGATTAACTACAAAAAGAGGGAGTTTGGTGGGTCACTGATGAAGCTTCCACTACTGGGAATTCTGGTGGAGCTCTCCGAGAGAGCGTTCACATCTCCGCTCTGGGACTCTCGTGGATAATAGCTCACATCAGAAAACCACAGTAAAGGATTTGGCAAGCAAGGGACCAGGGCAGGGGTCGGGTGGGGAAGGGATTGTGGGAAGGCTGTCCTTCCCTCGAGGTTAGGGGCATTTTAGAGGTATCATGCCAGCTCTGATTTGAAATTGCTTCATAGTGGGGATCGGCAGGCTGGGAAACGAGAAATACACAGATGTATTCAACTGTCCTGAATTTACCAGAAGACAGACTTCTAATGTGTTACTGTTAGAAAGCACGAATACCCAGTGGTTTTCAACCTACAAGAATGACGGTGGCCTATAGTTTAGTCTAATAATCTGGGTATTAGTTAAAAACAAAAGGCTTTTTTTTTTTGTCATGATGTTTTGAGGTTAATTCAACAATTTGTTGAGTAGCTTTTCTTGTGAGAATCAGAGCTTGTGTTTTCTGACCATGAGTGAGCTCTTGTTTGTATTACCCAGTTTTCGAGTCACAAGTTGGAGGTGAAGAGGGGATACAATAAATATTTAGGACTTTTCTATAAAAGACCTCATTTAAGTCTGTGTTATATTTCAAGTCAGAATCTCTACAGATCACATAGCCCAGCCTGGTCTTCAACTCACCCTGAAACCAACAATGACCTTGAAGGTTGGAGTTTTTTGATTCCACCTCTCAGATTCCGAGTTTCTAGGCATTCACCATGGCTGGTGCATGGTAAGCCAGCACCCTACCCACTGGGCTTACATCTTTTATGGTTTATTTTATTATATATGTATGAGTGTATTAAATATGTATGATTTATTTTACTGTATACGTATGAGTGTTTTGCCCACATGTATGTTTATGAGAAGCCAAAAGAAGAAATTGGATTCCCTTGCAACTGGAGGTAAGTTGGTTGTGAGCCACCATGTAGGTGCTGGGAACTAAATCCAGGTCCTTTGCAAGAGCAGCCAGTGCTCTCAACCACGAAGCCATCTCGCCAGCCCCTAACTGTGGCTTCTTGCAGATTTGAGCCTCTTCTTTGTCCTCTGACCACATACAGAGGCAAAACTCAGTTCTTCACATGCAACATTCTCTCAACTTGTTAGAGAAAATACTCGAGGCATTAATGGTACCCAGTGTTCTGCCCCCCTTCTCATGCGAGTCCCTGGGTATTCAAGATGGGTGAAGGAGACAGAAGCCCCTGTCCTCATCGAACTGACTTCCGTGGGGTTTGAACTGAATTTATTTACACATTTTTATACTTATTTATTTGTGTGTGTGTGGTGCAGTGTATTCAGGGGCGCCTTTGGAGGCCAGGAAAGTGTCATATTGAGACTGGGATTCCTGCTGGTTGTGAGCTGCTTGATGAGGGTGTTGGAAACTGAACTCACGTCCTCTGGAAGAGAAGGGAGCATTCTAAACCACTAAGCCATCCCTCCAGCTCCTTGTTATTGCTCTTTTGTTTGTTTCTTTTTGAGACAGGGTTTCTCTGTGTAGCTTTGGAGGCTGTCCTGGACTCGCTCTGTAGATCAGGCTGGTCTTCAACTCACAGACATCTGCCTACCTCTGCCTCCTGAGTGCTGGGATTAAAGGTGTGCGCCACCACCGCCTGCCTATTGTTCTTTTAAAGTTTCTCATTTTATGTTGTTAAAATTATGTTTTTTGTATATACAATGTTTTGAAAGGTATAAAACTATTTAGAATGGCTAAATGAAGTTAATTAACCCAGGAATTATTGCACATATTTATCAGTTCTTGTAAAAATACTTAACAATATATTTTCTTAGTAATGTTCCTCCCTCCCTCCCTCCCTCCCTCTCTCCCTCCCTCCCTCCCTCCCTCCCTCCCTGTCTTCTTTCCTTCCTGGGGCCGTGGAAAAGACATTATGGAATGTCTTTATGTCCAGCCTCCTGCTTCAGTAAACAGGAGCACTGGAAAGCTCGAGCGGCCAAAAGACTTCCTTCCTTCCTTCCTTCCTTCCTACCTTCCTTCCTTCCTTCCTTCTTTGAGACAGACTCTCACTGTGTAGTCCTGGCTGACCTGGAACTCCCTATACAGAGATCCTCCTGCCTCTGCCTCCTGCGTCCTGGCATTAAAGGCCTGTGCCACCGAGCTTGACTTTTTCTTCACAATGATTTGTATTACTTTTAATTATGCGTGTCAGTGTGTCTGTGTGGAGATCTGTGCACGTGTGTGTGAGTCTGTTTGGGTGCTGGGAACTGACACTGGGTCCTCTGCACGAGCAGAACTGCCAACTGCTGAGCCATCTCTCTAGTCCCTGCTTTCTTAGCAGTTTTCAAGGACACAGTGTGCAGTGGCAGCAGTCAACTGTGGCAGCTGTGCTATACAACAGATATTTTAAATGTATTCTATGTAACTACAATTTTGTATCATTTGACTGACAGCTCCCCAGACACTGCCACAGGCTTTGGTAAGCACCTTTCCATTCTGTCTCTACGGGATCAGTAGCTATTGGTGATCCCATGTGTACGTAAATACAATCACAGGCATTTGCCTTTCTGGCCGTGGCTTCTTTCACTTAACACAATCACTTCTAGCTTCCCCAAATTGGTGCAAATGGAGTTTCATTATTTTTCTGAGGCTGGATATTCTGCTGTGTAAGCAAGCCACCCAATTATTCCTCACCACCTGCCTATTCACTGATGACCGCATAGGTTGGTTCCAGTCTGGCCTGCTGAGAATTACGCTACAATTAACATGGAGCGCTGATGTCTCTTTGACCCACTGCCTTCATTTTCTTCGGTTGTACACCTAGTAACAGCAGTGTTAGATTGGAGAGTAGCTTTAATTTGTTTGTTTTAAAGAAACTTCCATGTTATTTCCACATGGCAGTGCTAATTTACAGGAGTTATCTGTTCTCCACACTCTCTCTGGGAGTTGTAGCTTGTCCTTTTTAGTAACAGCCATTCCAGCACTGGAATGATCCAGTGAGGTGATAGGATGCTGTGGTCATAATTGGCACTTCCCAGATGATTATTGAAGCTGAGCATTTGCTCATCTTCCTGTTGGCCATTTGTATGGTGGCTTCCTCATCCCCGTCCTCTCCCTCCCCTCCCACTCCTCTCCCTCCTCCACGATCCTTCTTATAGCTGTGCAGATATTTCATCCATTTTAAGCAGATGATTTTCTTATTATTGACTTGTTTGTGCTCTTTATATGAGCTATACGGTCTGCAGATCTCTCCCATTCCTCATGCTGTCTTCTCTCAGCTGGTTGTTTCCTTTGCTATATGAAGGCTTTCAGTTCAGTGAGAGTCTACATGTCTAGTGACGCTTTCCTGTCTTCACTTTTATACAATGCTAGAGAAGCCATTATACAGACTACTGTCAACAAGTTTTTTCCCCCTGTTTTCTTGTAGTAGTCCTTTGGTTTAGGGTTCTATACTTAGGCCTTTAATCCATTCTGTATCTACTGTAGCTTTGCAATAGGCTCTACAATCAAGCAGCTTTAGTTCTCTAGTTTCAAATCAGTTTGTTCAAAGTTATTAATATTTTGGAGGCATATATCCATTGCAGTTGCATTGAAGTTGTAATTCACACTCAGGACACCTTAATTGTGCAAAGTCTTTTAATTGAAGAACATTTTCCTTTTATTTAGGTGGGATTTCTCCATCACTGTCTTATTATTTTATTGGTTATTTTTGGAGACAAGGTCTTACTATGCAATCCTGGCTGACCTGGAACTCATATAGAGCAGGTTGACCTTGGGTTCACAGTGATGCCCCTGTCTCTGCCTTCTAAATGCTGGGATCAAAGGCTTTTATGGATACAGTTTTAAATATTTAAATAATTATGGGCCAATTTAAATGTTAATTATGGGCCAAGTTGAATGTTACTATTTCAGGAGAAGAGCCAGGTGTGGTGATGCCCACCCACAATCCCACCCATTGGGGAAGTGGAGGTGGGAAGCCAGAGTCACCCTTGGTTACATAGGGAGTTCAAGGACAACTTGAGACACATGAGACCTTCACTCAAAACAAAACAAGGTAAAACATAACAAAATGTATACAGTTGATTTAGTAGCCAAAATTTAGAAACTGGGAGAACCAAGGTGGAATACAGAGAGAGGTTGATATGAATGTAAAATAAAACATTTTTACTTGAAATATTCTCAGAGATAAAATGCTCTGTATGCTTTTCTCTCACTGAAAACACAAGATACTGAATTTATTTTCTGTATTCCACAAAGGTTGCTGCTTAGCATGGTAGCTTTCACAGAGGGAATATATCAGGAAAATTTTCCATTTTATGTGAAGAGCTCATGGCCTAAAAAAGCTAGAAAGAGCCTTAGTTTTCTGAAGAAAAGTGAGAATGAAAACATTAAGTCCAAGTGCTGTTCTCCTAACAAGCTACTGAAACCATCATAAGCACCTGGTGTTTCTGAGGTCGCCTGTGAACCTGTAAAGTGAGGTTTCCTCTGGCCCAGCTTGGTCCCACTGCCCTTCTCTGACCCGAAGAAACATGCAGATGCTGTATTAGTTATAAGCTGTTGGCTGGCAACTTGGGCTTCTTATTCTTAACCCATAATTACTGATCTATGTATTTCCTCGTGGCCTTGTCTTACCGGAGATAAGGTCTGGGCCTCTTACTCTGTTGGGGTCTACATTGTGTCTGCTCAGTGTCTCAGCAGACAGAGGAGAGAGAGCAATTTCCTGCTTGTCCCTGCTTATATACTGATTCTGCCCTGCTATGTCGTTTCCTGCCTGGATCACATGGAGACTTCTCTTTACTACATTTCCCAGAATCCTCCTAGTCCAACCTATCATGCTTCCCTATTGGTCAATAGTGCTTTATTCAACAACCAATAAGATAAACATATATACAGAAGAACATTCCCCATCATGAACCACCATTCAGCTATAGACATCTAGACATGCTTTTAACTATTGTATTTTAAAACTTTCAAGCAGTGAAGTTGCCTGTTACATTTGGAGACATTATCACAGGGTTTCGGTGTGTTTGCTTCGAATATGCCTCCTATGGTGTGTGTGTGTGCGTGTGTGTGTGTGTGTGTGTGTGTGTGTGTGTGTGTGTGTGCTGTGGATGGGTGTGGGTGTGCTATGGTGTGTGTGTGTGTGGACAGAGCCCTCACAAGACTGGGATTCCTGGTGTACTTTCTCAGGAGTGTTGTGCATGAGCAGGAAGTGGTCACTTCGGACTTTGTCTTCAGGTCTTTGAGTATCATGAGCTGTGAATGAGGGTGATATGGCTTGTATTTTGTCACCAGTGGGCTGTGAAGGCTCAGTTGGCTTATAGATTTGGCCAGCCAGGTAAGTGTTCTCTCCTTCCTTCTCTAGGACAGGAGTAAATCAGGACATGGTGTTGCTACTTGCAATATCATGTTACTAATGGTGTTAAATGGTAGATGGAGCCAGGCGGTGGTGGTGCATACCTTTAATCCCAGCACCTGGGAGGCAGAGGCCGGTGGATCTCTGTGAATTCAAGACCAGCCTGGTCTACAAGAGCTAGTTCCAGGACAGCCTCCAAAGCCACAGAGAAACCCTGTCTAGAAAAACCAAAAAAAAAAAAAAAAAAAAAAAAGTAGGGATGGGAGCTGTAGTCATACTGTGGAACATTCCATTTCATGAGATGAAAACTTTACTGCTGAGATCAGAACATTAATATTAGTACCAATGGGTCTAAAGACAAGAAAGCCAAATTTGAATCCAAGTTCCCCCAGATAAGTGGTTTTAGTCATGATGGCTTAAGACTGCTGAACCTTTCTTTCTAAAACTGAGACCATAAAAGAGCCCTGGCAGAACTGTTTTCAGAACTAAGGAAACAGATATTTTCACACATTACATTGGGTTTCACATTTTATAGGGGGGCTAATTTTCTTTCTAGAGTGAAAAAAATTATGTATATGGTGTCTTACCTGCTTGTATATCTGAGTGCCTTTTGTGTCCCTGGTGCCCTGAGCTCAGCGTTAGGTGTCAGATGCCCTGGGACTAGAGTTACAGATGATCACACAGCCACCTCATGGTGCTGGGAATCCAATGCCAGTCCTCTGCAAGAACAAGTGTTCTTAGCCCCCAAGCCATCCCTCCCAGCCTCCTGAAGGTAAGTTTTTAATGCTGCAAGGTTTTAGCAAGAGAACATGAGCGGATTTGTTTCAGAAAGTGTAAAGGGTGAGTTGGAAGGGCATGAGAATGGAAGACAGCATATCTGAAACAGGAAGGCTGGCAGAGCGTTAGCGACAACACGGTCCTCTCAATGACTAAGAAATGAACAGAAGGCAAACTAGGGCTAGACGAAGATGAGTGGTAAAGAGATAAGGCCCACGTCTCCTCTGTTGCTGTGCACCTCACAGCTCAAACACTGCAGAGCATAGCAGTAGTCGGTATGAAAGGAATTTTTATTGGACCATAGAATTGACTCAATTAAAATTTTTTCTTCTATTTCTTATTACCACAATTTTCTTCTTTAATTTTAAATTCCATTTGTTTAGTAAGTGATGGCATACATACACCCAGAGTGTTGGGGTCAAAGTATAACTTAAGGGGTCAAGTTCTCTCCTACTCGTGTGGGTCCTGGGATTGATCTGAGACTGTAGCGTTTTGTGTTGGCCTCCTGAGCCACTCTGCTGGCTCTCTTTTTGTTACTTTTCATATCCAGCTGGCAGTGTCAGGAATTTTCTCCATAATCCCCCCAAGCAAAGGGTGTCATAGGAGGAGGCGGTGTTTAAATGTGGTCAAGTTTTCAGCTCAGCTTAGGCCTATTTTGAGACTTTATGATGGATGAATCCACAGCTGAAGAGGGGGCATGGTGACAGCTGCGGCCTCCTAGGTTAGAGGGCAGTGGTCAAGAGAGTGATGTTGGATGTTGGATAAGTTTGGGGATGGGAGATCAGAAAGTTTATGCACTGTTCCTTTATGGTACCCAGGGGCTGGGGATGAAGAGAGAACGCTCCCTGGGCTTGCTGGGGAAGCCTAACTTAGTGGTAGGACCCTCAGGGAGCCCTTTGTGTTCTCGCATGATCTCACAATGGCAAGTGATCTTAGGGGTCCAAAGCACAGCCCGGTTTTCAGTGGCTCCGAGCATGCAGTAGTCATGTTCTTGGTTTAAGTAAACAGGACCACTATAGGGACCTTGACATGGTGGAGTGGAAGGCAAACCACCAATGCACATAAATAAAAAAATAATAATAATTAGGGCTGGAGAGATGGCTCAGTGGTTAAGAGCTCTGGCTGGTCTTCCAGAGGTCCTGAGTTCAATTCCCAGCAACCACATGGTGGTTCACAACCATTTGTTATGAGATCTGGTGCCCTCTTCTGGTGTGCAGATATACATGGAAGCATAATGTTGTATACATAATAAATAAATAAAATCTTAAAAAATAATTAAAAAATAATTCTCAAGCTGTCGTCTGGGATTGAAGGTTGTCCATGAGGATAAGCTCTTTGGACACATTAGAAGACACAGACCTATTGCTGACTCTAAGTTCCTTCATGAATATATTCTGCAATGTACAGGTCAGAACATGTGACATACAGGTTCATACTGAGAATCCAGTTTTCAGAAGGGCACTGGGAAATTGGCCGTTCAGACGAATGAAGAGAAGAGACAATGGTACAATCAGAAATACAGGATCTGGGACCCCAGGTCCCCAGCCCTTCATCTCTGTTGGGTTGTCTCAAGAGCCCAGAGCTCAGACAGTGCTGTCATTTATAAGGGAGGGAGGAAAAAGAGGCCGGAGCAGTGAAGTTACTTACCTAAGTTTACACAGCTGAGGGTATCGGAGCCAGCAGGCAGACCGGGCTTCCATCGGTGGCTCCTTCTCACTAGGCTGCCTGTCAGGTTCTGAAGAACGGTGTGTGTGTGTGTGTGTGTGTGTGTGTGTGTGTGTGTGTGTGTGTGTGTGTGTGTGTGTGTGTGAATGTGCACACATAGTCAAGGTTAGCTGTCATTCCTCAAGAGCCATCCACCTTGCTTTTTGAGACAAGTTTTCTGATTAGCGGGACCTGGGACTCTGATTAGCCTAGGCTGATTGGCTGGCCCCAAGGTCCGTCTCTCTATTGCTAGAATATAAGTGCATGCCACAGCACCTGACTTTGAAATGCCTATAAGGATTAAAGTTGTCCTCATGTTTCCAAGGCAAACGCTTTCCCTACTGAGAGATAGCCCTTGAAGACTTCTTTACGGTCAGAATTGTTCAGCAGGGAAGAACTCTGCCTCAGAGTGAGGGTTTCACTGGAGTGGCTTGGACAGGTGTGGTGAATGGTGTGGGGTGTTTCCGGGTCTGACAGATGTGGACAGGGCACAAAGAGTCTCTGATTATGAAATCCAAAGTGGTATTTTCCTAAGTTACAAGAAGAAATTTCATTTAAACTCTCTCTCCCTTCCTGCTCAGATTAGTGGTGTGTGAAGTTTACTGAAGGAAAAACAAAAACAAAAAACAAAACCACAGCAATGAAATTCCAATTCAGATCATTCTATGTGTTTGGTTATAAATAGAAATATCCTCTTGATTGTGGGTGTGGCTTGAGTTGGCGGAGTCCCTTTCCTAGTGTTGTGCATCCCTGCACTCCTTCCTCAGCACCAAATAAAATGGTATGCAGTTGTGTGTGGAGGTGCGAGGATTAGAATTTTAGAGACTGGCGTTGGTGACACACGTCTTTAATCCCAGCAATCCGGAGGTAGAGGCAGGCAGATCTCTGTGAGTTCGAGGCCAGCCTGGTCTACAGAGCTGCCAGGATAGCAGGACAGGCGCCAAAGCTACACAGAGAAACCCTGTCTAAAAAAAAAAAAGAAAGAAAGAAAAAGAAGAAGAAGAAGAAGAAGAAGAAGAAGAAGAAGAAGAAGAAGAAGAAAGAAAGAAAGAAAGAAAGAAAGAAAGAAAGAAAGAAAGAAAAAAAGAAAGAAAGAAAGAAAGAAAGGGAAAAGTTCAGGGTTAGCCTTGATTGCATAGCAAATAAGAGGTTAGTCTAGGTACATGAGACCTTATCTCAAAAGAATGAAAAAAATTCCATTACTAAATAGCAGCTATTAGTAAGTGAAAACGTTTTGTTTATGTGTCTGTAGACCTGAGTTTTCCTCCTATATTCTGTTTCTTTTAATGTATTATTTTAGTTCTATTGTTGACTCTAGTGGTTTAGTTCTGTGGGATGGGTTTTCCGAGTGTTTGGGGATTTGTGTTTGAGACCTCATCTTGGTTGGTGTTTTTGCCCATCTCCTTGTCGAGGTAAACAGACACGTTTGAGCCTCAGATGAATCTGTTCTACTCTGTTTGTGATGCTGACACTATTAGTGGCTCCCAAGGACATCAGAATGTAACGTGAATAATAAAAACCCAGAGACAGACATTGGGGTTCAAGCTGAAAGATCAGAGAAGCAAAACAGCCAGCTACTAGCTCTCACCTCTACCTCAGACCAAAATGGGAGATCCTGTCTTCACGAATCCTCAGGGTGAAATGCAGACTGCACCACTCTCCACCAGACCTCAGACTGCAACCCCCTGAGCTCCTGTCTCTTCCCGCCTTCTAGTCCTCTCTCCACCCAGCCATCTCACTCCTGTCTCCATCTCCCTAGTGCTGGGATTAAAGACGTGTGATCCCGAGTGCTGAGATCACCAAGTGCGAGCTCCATTTCTCTTTTAGACTGGATCAATTTCATGGAGCTCAGTGTGGCCTTGAACTAACGGAGATCATCTGTCTCTATCTCATGAGTTCTGGGATTAAAGGTGTGGCCACCACAGCCTGTATCTATGGCTGTGGCTAGCTTTGCATTTTGATCTCCAGTGGCTTTATTAAATCATAAATATCACCACATCAGGACATCTTCTCTGAGAAACTGGATGGGTGTCAGTAAGTGACCATGACTCCACCTTGTTTAGCAAGGACACTGACTTTTCAAGTGCAGGAAGGCGGCGGTGAACTGCTTGGAGTTGAACTTCTTTCTGCTGTGGCTTCCACTATGCTATGACCGACTGTCATACTATTTTGGCTGCTGTGGCACCAGCCCATGGGCCGGATGTGTGCTTATTGTGTTCATGTAAGAGTTGCAAATACTTCCGGTTACCTTTAGGTGTGACTCTCCCAAGTCTTTGCATAGGAAAATGACAGGTTCTTCCCTCTTATTTCTTGTGTGTATATCAAAGTCCAGGTGCCATGCTGACTTCACCCCTGCACAGGTAATGTTAGATTATGTAAATCTCATTTAGAATAAACAGGGGATCTTACAACCTGTGTGTCCTAAACATGGAGGCTGGAGATTTCGAGGGCTTTCATTGTGTTTTGAGTTCCTATAACCCACCAAACCTAAAAATGAAACCAAACTGAAACTTGTCAATTTTGAAATCAAAGGCTTCTTTGAATCTAGATTCAGGTTGAGTAAAAAGGATACATGACACTTCACAAAAGCTGGTGGGAGGTTAGGGTTCTGTGGGGGGCCGTGCGAAGCAAAAAACCAGATTTAGGAGAAATCAGCAGACCAGGGAAATCTTACTGTCTTAAATTCTTTTCAGAAACCTTGCATTTACCTGGGCAAATTCTTCTTTTTTGGCCATTACTTTGAGACAGGGTCTTCTCTCAGTCCCCACCTGTCTCCCAGGTGCCGGGAGTGCAGATGAGTGAAATATCCCTGACTTTCCGGGCACGAAACAGACTAAAGAAAGGACAAGTGCTGTGGAAAGATACTCACCGTCCCCATGTCCACCAGGCTGTTTACCTGTGTTCTCCTGCTTTAACCTTCTGATGCAGATGGGCTGGGACCAAGGACAAGGCCATCTTCGAGCTCTGAGAGATGAGTCAAAGGGCCGTCTTCCTGTTGGGACCCCACAGCGCTCTGGGCCTCATCAGCACCTACTCAGCCCCGACTGCTCTGTCTTCTACTCTTAAATCTCTCCTTTTATCTCAGCATCTTCCACCCTATGCTTCACATCTGGAAAAAAAAAAAAGACAGAAAACATCTTATGGAGCAGGGCGTGGCGGCTCCCATGTGTCAACCCAGCACTTGGGAGGCAGACAGCAGGAGCAGCAAGGAGGCATCCTTGGCTACACAGTAGGTCTCCGTCAGCCTAGGCTACGTCATGAGACTCTTCTATCAAAAAAGAAAGAAGGTATTTGTGAAAAAGGAGCCAAAGCAAAAGAAAATTTGTTCTAAGCCTGTATATTAGTGAACATATGTATCTGAAGTAAATGAATAGAAGTGACAGATCAATAAAAATTATGATCAGAATGTCACATAGAGGGTGATTATGTATGTGGCTTCCAGGAAAACGGAAGCTCCTAGCATGAGTTATGCATTAAAGCGAAGCTGATGGAACTGCAGAGTTTTTTTTTTCATATAAAAATAGCAAAATACAGGTCATTTTTATAATCTTGAAGAGGAAGGAAACTATATATTAACATACAATTAGCAACAAAGGCACCAGGACCTATGAAGGAAAAAACTGACCAAATATTGTTCTTATTTATTTGCTTTATTGTTACTTTTCAAGGTAGTTTTCACTGAAAAGCCCAGGCTGGCTTGGAATTCACAGAGTTCCACTTGCTTCTGCCTCCCGAGTGCTGGGATTAAAGGTGTGTGCCTCCATACCTGGCTAAAGTTGGTTTTTAATGCTAACAGGAGTCTTGGTTATTCTCTGCTAGCATGGTGGTTTCAGATTTAAGTGTGTGCCTTCAAAACTGAGTGTGGCTGTTGCTTCAGATGCGGGCCCAGTCTAAGAGGACAGGGCCAAGATGATGCAGTTCACACTGGACCAGTTCACACTGGACTCGTCTGCTTTCCTTGGGGACATCCTTTATGTTTTTTATCATGTTTATTTGGACACTCATCACAGTCTTCTGAGCAGTTCAGCAGAGCCTTTTGTAGCAGAATATAAGCCTGCTATTTCACTGTGACTCATTGAAATAAAGGAGCAAATTCAAGCAAGACTGTGGATGCAACAGTCACATGTGCTCATTAAAAACACCCAAAACTGGAAAAGAGAAATCTGCATTGGTGATGTTTAGCTAAACTGTGAGTTGTGCTTTGCAATCCAACTGTCACCATTATTTTCTTGTTTTCCCAAAACGATGCTGCATTTCACATGGAGTTGGATGTTTTCAGATGTTGTGAGTTGCTGTTTATGTGATGACCATTCACTGTTACCGCAAAGCAACCTTCTGCTGATACCACGCAAATTGTTTATTGGCTGCTAAGAAAGTGTACTACAAAAATTTAATTGCTGCTCAAATATAGTGGCTTGTTAAATGCTTACAATTTCTTAAATATTACAAATCCAAGGTTTGTGTATCAAACAAGCATTTTATTTAGGTATTTGAAAGGTACAAAAGCAATATATCATGATCAGAAAAACTGGAAATACTAAACACACCCGAAAATCACCAAGGAGCTTCACAATGACCCGTGCAGCTTGAGGACTGAGTAAAACAAGATGGCGGATACTCACGCCATGAGCATAAGTGTCCATCATGGCCATTCAACATCACTGTGCAATGGTGAAGCAAGAAGCCTTGAAGATTATATTAGTCAGGGTTCCTGAGAGTCACAGAACTTACAGGATGAACCTCTCTCTCTCTCTCTCTCTCTCTCTCTCTCTCTCTCTCTCTCTCTCTCTCATCTCTCTCTCATCTCTCTCACATTTCTCTCTCATCTCTCTCTCATCTCTCTCAAATCTCTCTCTCATCCTCTCTCTGTCTCTGTCTCTCTCTCTCTCTCTCTCTCTCTCTCTCTCTCTCTCTCTCTCTCTCTCGGAATAACTTACAGGCTGCAGTCCAATGGCTAGCTGTGAATGGAAAGTCCGAGGATCTGGTAGTTGCTCAGCTCCACAAGGCTGGTGTCTCAGGTGGTCTTCGGTATATGCCAGAGTCCTGATGAAGTAGACTTTAATGCCAGTGTGGCCCTGATTAAAGGTGACTTCCTCAAGATCCGAATCACAGGTGTGCCCTCCATTTCTGGATTATAGTTCATTCTAGATACAGTCAAGTTGACAACCAAGAATAGCCATCACAAAGATTATCTGGCCTGTGAACTAACCTGAAGATACCTGTTTATACAAATGATCTGTTGCCTAAATATGGGTGCTGGGGAAAATGTGAGGAAATTAACATGGACTGTGAGAGAAAATGTTAACCAACTAGAGTAGTATTGGGACAAGCCATCATGTAAATTCACCAATGTCATTGCATCAAACCATCTTAAGTACTCAGTGCAATACCCCAGGCCAATCAGATGGAGGCAGTCCCTCAGCTGAGATCCCAGGTATGTCAAGTTGACAGTCAAAGATAACTATGATGTATAGTAACGCCAGAGCCTATGTTGTTTAAATAGGGAGCCTAGGAGGCATAGGGCTGAAGGTAACTCATGCTAAACCAGTAGCCTTAGAAATAAAAGCAAGCTGGGTCCCGTCCCATAGGGCCAGGCTCCACAGATGTGGCCAGGCTTAATGTCTGGTTGCTTCACAGGAAACATGACAGTATGGGCCAGAGAGCAGCAGTTTCAATTCCATAATTGTGTAGGGTCAGTGCAAGCAGGGATTGGTCAGTGTCACAGGAAAGTCTTTCATTTTTATCTCTTTGGCCCAGATAGACACATCAGGTCTTTTCTGTTTGAAAACAGTGCATTTAGTAGTGAAGGAAAAAGGCAGACTTGGCACCAATGATACAGAAACTGGATCACCATCTAAGAATATCAGCATCAACTGGGATGAAATTAACATTGTTTGAAATTAACATTCATGGTCCTGACCCAGGCCCAGGGATCAGGAACCTGGGAACGCGCATATAGATTCTAACCTGTTCTGCATATGCATTGCTCAGAGTTCACTAGAAGAGCACAACTATGGAACTGCCATCTTCCTCGTGTGTATTTTCAGGGCTCTCTAGAATAAAACAGAACTATAGAATTATATATATTATATTATGTTATATTATGTATATCACAAGGCGTTTATTAGATTGACTGGCAGTTGCTGGGTACTCCAACAGAAGCCGTCTGCCATACTGAGAAAGTGTGAGCCTGGTAACATCTCAGCAAACGTGAAGCTGGGTGCCATGGCAGTCCCAACTCAGCACTGAAGGCTGGAGGACCCCTGGAGAGCCACCAGCACTCACTCCATAGGAGGAGGCCAAGGGGGCTGAAGTCTGATGCCAGCAGCAGATGGCCCAGGGGAAGTAAGGCGGGAGGGCTCTGTTTGTTTTCTTGGGCCTCTATAGCCAGCCAAGGTGCCACCCAATGGGACAATGGGTGTTCTCCTTTCCAATTCATCCTCTTTGGAAACAGCCTCCCAGGCAAGCCCAGAAGCATCTCTTAGGAGAGCCTTAGTCCTGTCAAACTGGTCAGCAAGAACAGCCATGGCACTAGGTAACTCTCAGGCATGCTAAAATTTGAGAGGTTGGTTAATGCCCCACAACCACGTTTGCCACTCTCAAGGCAGAAATGCCTTCTTTATGAATCTGGCTAAAACCATTGGCTCTTAAGGCAGTGGCTGCCGGACACACATGGCTACTGAGCGACTTACATGCAGTAGGTCCAAATAAAGATGTGCTTGGATTTGATACACTCAGGCTTCAAAAATAAAAGAGAGAAATGTAGCGTCTGGAACAATGGCTCAGCAATTAGGAGCACTGGCTGCTTTTGCAGAGGACCAGAGTTCAAATCCCAGCACCTATGTCAAGTGGCTCAAACCAGCTGTAACTCCAGCTCCCGGGGATCTGTTGCCCTCTTCTGGCATCTGTGGAAACTGCACCCAAGAGCACCTTGCATGGCAGCGCCAAATCTTTTTTTTTTTTTTTTTTTTTTTTTTTAAAGAAGGGCCCATAAAGTACAGTGTACCGTGTAGCGCTTTTTATGTTGGCTATACCTTAAAACATTATCATATATATTGGAGTAGGGAAAATATATTACTTAATTTCAGCTGTGTCGTTTTACTTTTTTTGTGTGTACCTGGTGTTTATATATGTACATGTGCACATGGGGCATGGGCATGTAGAGGTCAGAGGTCAACAGTGAGCATCACTTCCCATTGCTCTCCACTTATTTTATGAAACAAAGTCTCTACTGAGCCTAGGACTCATCGGCTTGGCCAGGTGAGCTGCCCAGCGAGCACTGGAGGTCCTCCAGGCACAGCTCCTTGGTGCTGGGATTATAGGTATGGAGTTTTTTTTTTTTTTTTTTTTTTTATGTGGTACTGAGGGTCAAACTCAGGTCTGTAAGCTTGTATCAGAAACACCTGTTGACTAAGCCTTCTTCCTAGATCCCCTTTTTACTGTTTTCAATAGGACTACTAAACATTTAAACGGACCGGATATTTCTATCATACAGCACCCCCTCACTAATGTTAAATGGTAGTTGCTTCCCTACTTTGTATCTCTACTCTTGCTTCTTTGAAATAGTAACAAGAACAGCAAAACCGGGCAGTTGTTTCATGTATGACATTTTGCATGGATGGTTTAATTTAATCCTTGCAATAACTACAGCAACTGATACTGATAGGGGAACAGTTTCAGAGAGCTTAAATTAGTTGATACTACGTGGTCTGTAACAGAGACAGAATTCAACTCAGGGCCAAATGAAGTCAAGGAATAGCCTTTTTCATACATTGCTGTAATCTTTCCTCTTGCCCATAAATGTACTGAAAAACTTGTCACTTCTCAATGGCATTTCTGTGTGAAATCATGAATATATTGTTCAAATGTGTATCAAGCAGGAGCAGATGACTATAGAAAAGCAGCAGTGAAATAGCCCCATGTGTAGCATGTAGATCCACAAATACTCCTGAGAAGGCGGTCTCCCCTGACTGCATGTCACTGTGTGATCCTAGAAGCTCTTAATAATAAGTTGGTCACATGCCAGGAAAATACTCCAAATTCTGTGGATGGCAAGCCAATCAAAACTAAATCAAGGGGCCCAAGAGATGACTCATTGGCTAAGATGGTATACTGTTTTTGTAGAGGACTCAAACTCTGTTGCCCCCATTTGTCCCTTAAGGGCGTCTACATTCATAAACACATACCTACACACACACACACACACACACACACACACACACACACACACACACACACGAATCTTAAAATAGATCTTAATTTAATAAAATCTTAAAAAAGAAGCAAAACAAGAAAAAGTAGCAACTTGACAATTCTATGGCACCACACTGTGGTTATTTCCCACTAGCTTTAATGCCTGGAGCAGTCTACGTCAGGGATAGGCTATGAAAATTTGATTCTATTCCTTAGGTATTTCATGATATGAGACCTACAGGATGTTGGAACTAAAATTAAAAAAAAAAATGCTGCCAGACACATGGCCTCACACGTACCAGGCAAGGGATCTGCCACTAAGATACAGCCCTAGTCCTGCTTTGTTTCAATGTCTGGCAGAAACATTAGGAAGCTACCACTGTTTCACTCATTCTCTCTAACCATCGGTACCTGTCGGTGTTGACAGAAGGGATCAACAGCACGGGCCTGCAAGGCAGAGAGATGAAGAGCAGCAGAGGCCGTCTAGCGATGCCTGCAGTATGTCTGAAGAAGTGTTTGTGGACATCCTCCGTCCTCCATGAAACAACTGACTAAAACCAGGACAAGGAGCTGGTACTAAATGGAGAAACCAAGGGGCTGGTGAGTAGAGGAATAAATATGAACAGGATGCTAATACAGCCACACGAAGGAAAACATCTGGAGGAAGCCCACTCACTAGCTTGTGTGCTAACCAAGGGCAAAACAGGGAAAATGAATAGAAACTAATAACTTAACCAAAAGAAATAAAGTGTAAGACATTTGCAGCCAGCGACTGCAATGGTGGACTTTGCTGTGTCTAAATTTGCAGGCTCTTCATTAGCTGGGACAGACTAAATTGATTTGGTCACTAGACCAGACACCCGGCAGAAAGCAGTATGAGGAGGTAGGCCTCATTTTGGCTTCATGGTGTTGGGGGAAGGGAGTGGGGTTGTGGCTGTGCAGCGTGCCGGAATCTGGGTAGATGAGAAAGCAGGGAAAGGGGGGAGCTGACACATGCGGCTCCTTTTCTCCTTCCCTCTTTTTATTTTCTTCAGAACCCCAGTCCACGTAATGGTGCCACCAACATTCAGTGCTCTCTTTCTTATTTTCCTCTCTCCATTAAATCTGTCTGCAGGACCCTCCCAGACACACCCAAAGGAGAGCGTCACCCATGCCCTAGGCATTTCTTAATTCGGTTAGGGTCACAACCAAACACCATAGTTCTATTCAGTTTTGCCAGTTCACTATTAGAATTTTTGGCTAACCGTACTGACAATGTCACCTGCAGCATACTTGAGTTGACCACTGCTAAGTGATGTTAAGGCATTCCCAACCTTAATGGCAGTTTATGCAAAGATTGGGGAATGATCCCTGTGGCCTTGGTGTCAAGTCTTTTCTGAATTTCAGAATCAACTGGTCTTTCCCATCAGGGGTGTCACCAAGCCCATCTACAATAATGGACAGTAAGATTTCATCCGTAGAGACTTCTGAGTAGACTCTGTCATACAACGTTAGCTCCAACCACGAAATTCTCAGTGTACAACTTCATAAATGAGGCATTTAAAACCACAGGAAAATTTCTAGAGACCCTTCAGTCAGGGTTGGACATGGAGGTGGACAACAATAGTTACTTGCACAGAAGTATTTGTGCAGCATACCCCAGGTGACATGGTGGGGGACACTGCCTATGGACTTTTATGAGCACTTTAATTCATCAAGTCTTTCGGAAACTCAAGTTTCAGTCAACACTTAAGAGTTCCCAAACTTGAATGTGCCCATCTCTGTATTTCCATAGTTTACATAGAATCTCATCTGGTGGGAAATGAAAAGGCCAATGTCTAATGGTAGTCTTTTCTACCTGGGACACACTAGCTTGGAAGGTTGAAGATGAAGAGAAAACAAAGCCTCTTTCTTGGTGGTAGAAATGTAAGGGAATGATACCCCAATCCCCCAAGCCTAGCCAGCAGCCAAAACCATTCACATAGTTTCTCAGGCCCAAATTAAAAGCATTAGCTCAGCCTGACCGTGATAACATTTCACTACAGTAAATGTGTGATAGCCGCACACAGGTAATGCGATCTGACAGTGGTGTTGTCACCACGGAACTGTCACGTCTGAGCTGTTTTCTTAACCCTCCAACGATGTCTACTATGAGTCTTCATTCTGGTTTAAATTGATTGTGATGGTAATACTATACATAACAATAGATGACAGAAGCACGGGCGGCAAATTCGTATCTATGAGTGTGCACTGTGGCTCTGCCAGTGACCCCTGTGGCTTACACTTATGTGTGTCCTCTTCCTTGACTGTGTGCACGACATGCGATTGGCATTGAACCAATACAATATATCAAGAGTGATGGGATGCCACTTCCTTCATCAGGCCGTGTCACGGGGCAAGAGGGACAGAGGCACCCAGTGATGACACTGTCACACATGACCTTTCTTAGCAGAGGGGCTCCTTGTTTGTTGAACCTCCATGACAAGACATGCCGGGCAAGGAATGTTCTGTGTCATCTTCCAGGGGACAGAGGCTCAGGTTTGCACAGTGAAGTCTGCTCCCTTAACACACCATAATGGTTTTCTTTCTTTCCTGGCTCACTTCCCAAATTCATCAGTGGTTCCTAGCATTTCCTTCCAAATAAATGACTTGTTCCCCTGCCCCCACATCCCACCAGGGTCCGCTTATGGATGAAACCATCCAGTGGAGTAGACACTGTCCATAAGATAGAAACATATTCGAAACTGACCAAGAAGGACAGAAACAATCACAGAAATTGGCCTTTAAATTCTTAAAATTGCAATGCATTTTTAGAGAGAGAGAGAGTGAACTCCTGGAGCTAGAATTACAGGCAGTTGTGAACCACCCAATGTGAGTGCTAAGAATCAAACTCCAGTCCTCTCCAGGAGCAACAAGTGCTCTTAATCCCTGAGCCACCTTCCTAGTCCTATAGCCACAAACCTTAACCAGGATCACGATTGGGTCACAGCAATGAGAAAGGAAGGAGGGAGGGAGGGAAGGGAGGGAGGGAAGGAAGAGGGGAAGGGAGGGAAGGAAGTTGGTTCCCCTCCTTTGGGAGCCCACCATTCAGCTCCCAAATAAATACACAGAGATTTATTCTTACTTATTAATGCTGGGACTTTGCCTCTGGGCTTTTTACATCTCTTTGTATATCTCTCTTTCCTTCTTACTCCGTGGCTGGCCATGTGACTAGCCCCTGGCGTCCTCCTCCTCCTCCCTCTCTTCTCTCTTCTCCTCTTTATCCTCTCTGCCTGGAAGCCCCACATATCCCTCTCCTGCCTAGCTATTGGCTGTTCAGCTCTTTATTAGACCAATCAGGTGTTTTAAACATGCAAAGTAACACAGCTTCACAGAGTTAAACAAAGGCAACATAAAAGAAAGCAGCACATCTTTGCATCACTAAACAAACGTCCCACAATATGGATATAACACATCTTAAACTAGTATTCCACAACAGAACACTCTTCCCACAAATAACCTGGGGTAGAAAGGTAATGCCTGGTCTCTTCTGGGATTCCTTCTGGAATTGTTAGAGGTGATTTCTTTTCTTTTTCCATAGTGTATCTGTTGGGATTGAGTTCTGTGGTAGGATAGCTCAATGGACTTACACTAAGCTCTTGGTGATTTTGAACAATTCCAGATCTGAGGCCCAGTGGCTCTGTGAGGAACTCTCAGAGAAGTTCGGGAGTTATGTGTCTTACATGGAGTTATTTGTCTTATATGCTTTGGGCCATAAACTTCTGCAGTACAGTTTGTGGGGAAAGTTACTTGAACAAACAATGACACAGAAAGGCTACCAGTGCTGCATTGAAGTAATGACCTAGCCTTCTTAGTTCTGGGATTCTGTGATGCCATCCTCCTCTCAAGCTATTTTCTTTTAATCTCCACTTCCTGTCTGGGGTCTAAATAAGTCCACTGAGAGAACATAATCATTTATTTGGACCATCATTTACTGTCTGTCTCCTATTCCCCAGTACTTAGTATTGAGGAGCTTAGACTCTTAACTTTCAAGGCATCTGTCTACACACTGCTCCCACTCTGAAATATACTGAAAACCTCCCAGTGGATTATAGACAAAGGGCAGTCAGGCACTGCCCAACAGACCCCTTCCAGCCCCCTGAATATATTGTCACCACTGACCAGCAGGTTGCCAGTGTGTCACACGTTATTCTGGGAGCAGAGCAAGACCCCTCAGGTCGGTGGGTAATCAAGAAACAGTGTTATGAGAGCTGACATCTTATGAATAATTATTTTAAAAATCTGTTCGCTTCTTTTCCTTCACCTCCAGATGGGCGAGTTATTTCTATCAAGCTGCTCAAACTGTGATGAGTTGGAACAAGGCGCCAGTTGCCTCCTGCCTTTGTTTGAACTGTATGATGAACTTTATGGCCCAAAGAGCGTAAGACAAAGAAATCCATGTAAGGCAGGTAACTCTGCTCTACTCTGGGTTTCCAGAGTTTGGGGGGTCTCAGTTATTTTTCTGATTTGAGGCAGTGTCTGTTGGTATTAAGTTTTGTGGCTAGGATGCTGTGCTGGTTGGAGTTCACCAACTTGACACAAACTGGGGTCGTCTGGGTGGATGGAACTTCAGTTGAGGAGCTGCTTTCATCAGACTGGCCCATGGACATGTTTGTAGCATTTTCTTGGCTTTTGGTTGATGCAGGAGAGACATTGGCACTGTGGGCTGGTGAGTCTGGGAGGTGTGAGAAAGGTGGCTGGATATGAGCCTGGGAGCAAGCAAGCCAGGGAGCAGAGCTTGGTGGTCTCTGCAGATCTTCATGGAGATTGTGGTTAAATCACAAGGAGTACCTTGATCTCCTGGATAGTATTCTCCTTATTCAACAGATGCTATGCAAGGAAATAAGGGGCAGCCTGTAGAGAAAGCAGAAACAGCACCATATAAAATATATACATAGAATAGTATATATATATTCATGTTTATTGCAGAAATATGAAATATGAAAAAAACAATAAATCTGTATAGTACAATAGATCTGTCAACATGTTGCCTGAAGATCTTTGGTACAAACAGATCCCTGGTCTCCATTACAGAATTGGAGGGAGCAAGGAAGGGGGAGAGAGAGAGAGAGAGAGAGAGAGAGAGAGAGAGAGAGAGAGAGAGAGAGTGAGAGAGAGAGAGAGAGAGAGAGAGGACATGTGTTTGCATGTGCATGTATGCACGCTTAGGCATGTTTAGGACACAGTCCCAGGAGCTAGAACTTGGGACAAATTGAGCTGTTTTTCCAAATGAATTTTACACAGGTGGTAATGATTCAAAACAAACAAAAATCAATAAAACTCCCACTGATGGGAGCGTGGCTGCAGGTGGTTGGTTCTGTGCTCAGCTCTAGGTTGTTGTCGTGATTCCACACTCATGGTGCCATGAGAACACCTCCCAGAGTCCAGACAACACAGCTGTAGTTGAAGCCAGCCAGGCACCAGAGTGGGGATTCCTCCCTATTCCTCAATGTCCCCAACACTGCCATCTGTTCTCCTGTGCCCCCGTGTCCTCTTGGGCCATTTGAAGATCCCTACAATGACAGACCAGTGTCATCATGGATTCTAAGAGACTCAGTATCTCGTTACACAGTGGCCCAAGGGTGGCTGCATTCAGTCTTTAAACCACGGGCCTGGGGCTTGGAGCTGTTTCCTCACCCACCAAAGTCTGTGGGTGACTCAGGCCTTCTCTGGGAGGCTAAGAGGCTTTCCAGTCTAGGGAGCTCAGCTGTTCTGTTAATCTGGGACATGAGATGGTCAGGGTATTTAAAAAATCTTTAGCCTAGCATACAAATTAAATATTTTTGCCAGGGCATCTTCACATGCCTATCAGTATATTCTGCTCTCATCCAGTCTCTTCCCTCACTGCCCTCCCCATGTATGTGGTGGTGCCCCCACCAACTGGCCCCCTTTTTCTGTCAGCTAGCCACAACTTCTCTGTGTGTGTAGGCTGGTATGTGTATGTGTTCCGTGTGTACAGGTGTGTGTGTGTGTGTGTGTGTGTGTGTGTGTGTGTGTGTGTCTATGACTATAGTATGCACATGTATGTGCATGTATATAGTGACTGGAGGACGATGTCAGGTGTGTTTCTTGGGTGCTGTCCACCATATTTGTTGACATAGAATCTCTTTCTGACTAGGAGGCTGACTGTGAGTTCTAGAGATCTGCTGGTCCCTGCCTTCTAAGGGCTGAGATTACAGGCATGTGACGTTATGCCTGGATTTTTAAAAAATTGGCTCTGGAGATCAAGCTCTCATCCTCATTCTTGCAAGACCAGCACTTTACAACTGAGTTGCCTCCATAGCCCCCTCTGTATCCTGTTTCTTACACTCCATTTCCTTCAAGACTTTTCAGTTTCAAATTTAGGAAACTTCCAGGCAAAGGAGAACAAAGTGGACACTGCAATAGCTTGCCAGGTTTTCAACTGTAGTTGCAGAATCAAATCACCTGCATATTTTGAAGATATGAAGCTTCAGCCCCATGCCAGCAAACAGAACCTGGTTAACTGTGAGTCTCGACACTTCCCAAAGTATAGTCTGTTCTGGTTTCATGCAGAATGCAGGGTCAGCAGCCCCATCCCTTCAGCACGCCACATAAAGAGCATGACCTTATCACTGACAACTGCATGGAGAAAACAGTTTAGGAAAGTCATGCTGAAAGGTGGATTGGAGAAGGTTGCTTTCCTCAGGGACGGAACAGCTGGACTGAAGGCAAACAGTTGCATGGCGGTGGCGCGCCGTAGACCAGAGTGCCAGCACAGCCCCAGGACCTGTTTGGGGAGACAGATGCTGCTCCCAGAAAGCCATTTCCATAGATCAGCATCCAGTCCCCACGGCTCATCTGAAGGAGGAGGCAGAGTGTGCCAAATATGGTGTGATGAGAGCAAATCTCTGTGGAACAGGGACTTCCTTCGAGCTTCTGAATAGTTGGTGCGTTCTTGGAGGTTTAGCAGGGCCTGACTTGCCTTTTCAAGGAACTGTAGATTTGGAGAAACTAGGAGAAAGAAAACAATGCCTGATTTAATATTCAAATGAAGCAAAGAATGCGGTCTAGTGGTGACGGGACCCAGTGTTGCTTCAGTTGCTTCATCCTCTGAGAACGGATCAAAGCCAACAGTAACTTTCATGAGCGAGGGAGAACTGCACACTAAAGTTAGCTGGGTTATTCCATGATGTGCGTTGCCAGCATCCATCTACAGTGGCCAACAGCCACTCAGAGTGGGGAATGACTATATATATATCCATTGGGATTTTTTTGTAGATACAAAAACAAATTTACTCAATGCACTTGATGAAAAAAATCTGCTATTTTTAAACAATTTTCACTTTGTGTTTTCATCTCATCTAACTTTCCAAAGATAGGTGTACCAGCTATTTGAAGACAGGCACCGTGTGAAGACAGACACCAGTGTGAAGACAGACACCAGTGTGAAGACAGACACCAGTGTGAAGACAGGCACCAGTGTGAAGACAGGCACCAGTGTGAAGACAGGCACCAGTGTGAAGACAGGCACCAGTGTGAAGACAGGCACCAGTGTGAAGACAGGCACCAGTGTGAAGACAGGCACCAGTGTGAAGACAGGCACCAGTGTGAAGACAGACACCAGTGTGAAGACAGACACCAGTGTGAAGACAGGCACCAGTGTGAAGACAGGCACCAGTGTGAAGACAGACACCAGTGTGAAGACAGACACCAGTGTGAAGACAGGCACCAGTGTGAAGACAGGCACCAGTGTGAAGACAGGCACCAGTGTGAAGACATGCACCAGTGTGAAGACAGACACCAGTGTGAAGACAGACACCAGTGTGAAGACAGACACCAGTGTGAAGACAGACACCAGTGTGAAGACAGACACCAGTGTGAAGACAGGCACCAGTGTGAAGACAGACACCAGTGTGAAGACAGGCACCAGTGTGAAGACAGGCACCAGTGTGAAGACATGCACCAGTGTGAAGACAGGCACCAGTGTGAAGACAGGCACCAGTGTGAAGACAGGCAGAAGCTATGACAGAAGGAACACCAATAGTCTTTGAAGCAGGGTGACTCCTAGACTTTAAAGAGCTGGGAGGAAGGACAAGGACCGGCTAGCTTACCTTCTGTTAGTCCCTGACTGGTGGTGGCTTGCCTTACAGTTTTTCACTCTATGATATACAGAGGTTATACACACTTCACAGCAGCCACACTTTGAATCTTTGTCTTTTCCCAAAGACAGATTCTTGGCAGTGGCAGTGAACCCAGCTTCCAATTGGCTGTGTAGGCAGCTGTGTGGGCCTTTGCTGAGTGATGATGTTCAATTGTCCGATGTGTTAGGGCTATTCAATGCAGTGTGTGTGTGTGTGTGTGTGTGTGTGTGTGTGTGTGTGTGTGTGTGCAGGTGTATGTGTTAGGGCTATTCAGTACAGTGTGTGTGTGCGTGTGTGTGCGTGTATGTGTGTGTGTTGCAGGTGTGTGTGTGTGTTTACGGGTACTTATACACATGCTCATGAAGACCAGAGGTTGACCCCAGGTTTTGTTTCTCAGGTATTGCCAACCTTGTGTTTTGAGACAGGTTCTCCCATTGTTCTGGAACTTGCCAAATAGACTATGCTGACTAGCCAGCAAGTCCCAGAGATCCAACAGGCATTGCTCCCACAGCTCTGGGATTACAAATGCATATTTCCATGCCTGGCTCTTTTTATGCTGTATTCTGGGATCAAACTCTGGTCCATGTTTACAAGGCAAGGACTTTGAGCCAGCTGAGTCTTGGAGTATCCGACTGTGAGTTGTAAATCTCTCTGGACACATTTGGTGTGTATACACGTGGGTATGTGTCAGACACAACCAACTAAAACTTAGAATTTTGCACCATTTTGTTTTGGTGGGTCAAAAGGAAAAATGGATGTTTAAAGGCTCCTGTGCAGGCAGGAAGCTTCAGGCTGGCTTATTCATTCATGCAGCCTATGAGAACCTAGAGACAGAAGTGGTGCTGCTGCTTCCTGTTTGGTCTTATTTGGGGTGTGTGGAGATACAGGGACCAATGTTCTGATAGCTAATTCCTACCGTTGTAGTTGTCAGGGTACATTTGTGTGACAGTGCTAGGGCTTCCTAACCACTGGGTCTCAACTGCAGTGACTAAATAAAAAGATTTTAATTTTAATTATTTGCATATGTCTGAGTATGAAGGTGCCCTTGGAGGCCAGAAGGAGGTATTGGATCCCCAAGAGCTGGAGTTACACGTGGCTGTGAGCCACTCAACATAGGTGCTCCAAAACCAAACTCTGGTGGCCTTCAAGTGCAGTGTGTGCGGCTACCCACTGAGCCATCTCTGCAGTCCCAATCTGGTTTCTAGAGACCGGTTTCTCACTGGCCTGGAACTGGCCAAGTAGGCTAGGCTGGCTGGCTCTCCCTCCATAGCACTGAGATTACAAGGCACATGCCACCATACTCAGCTTTTGCCTTGAGCTCTGGACATCAAACTCCTGTTTTCATGCTTGTTAGACAAGCACTGTACCCAGTGAATTATCTCTGCAAATCCTAGTAAGAGCTTTGTGTGGTTAGTCCTAGGTAAGGGTACTGTCTCCCGGCAACAAACAGTAAGTGACTCCAAAAAGGTTGCAGTAAGAAGGGCAAGGATCCCGAGAGTCAGGGTTAGGGTTAGAGTCATTGCTCTTCCCATGCACCCAGGACCTCTCCAGAGTATCTCCTGCTTTGACTCCAAAGTCCACCTGTAGAGACAGCGAACACTCATCTCTTCCCCAAGAACGCATTCTAGGACTTTTGGAAAGGGATGCAAACTCAGTCATATACAGTGAAGCATTTTGAAAACATGTTCTCCAAAATGATGCTAGTATAAAATTTCTTGTGATCTCTAAGCCTGGTTACCAGCTCACCATGATGGTGACCTGTCACAGGCTATGATGCTAAAGGGTGTCCAGGAGAAAGGCATCCGGAACCAGAGAGACTGACATCCAGGTGCCGCAGACAGAAGCTGGCCAGAGTGCAGTAAGAAAAAAAGCACAAACAGAAAACGGATGGGGGTGTTCTGTGCTGACAAATTGGTGTGAAAGCCTGAAGGTGAGGGGGCAGAAGATAGACCAGGCTCAGCTCACACCAATGAAGGTGTCACAGCCGGAGGAGGCTTCACCCTGGGCAAACGCCAGATGAATTAAAGGCCACTGCCAGTGGCTGTGAAGAATGTCACCAGGATGCTGTCTGATGGACCAATGAGTCCTATGAGTGAATGGTGTCTGCAGGAAGGTCAGCCACATTACAATGGTTCAGTTGCGGGATGTGGCTGGAGGCGCCCGCACACACGCAGGTGCAGGGAAATGTCTCTTCTCTTACAGCGTGCACCGGGACAGCAGCCTCCATGCTGTCAGAAGAAGTGTGGCATAGACAGCCTGGGCCGTGCCAGGAAGAGACAGTGAACCTGGGGCAGGCGGTGAGATCTGCAGAGCTGAGGGACGACTCTGTGTAGGGACTTGTTTTTAGCTTAAAAATTTCCTTTTTATTACCAAGACAGAGCAGCCTGCTCTGCCACCTTATTAACTAATTTGATTTTATACTTCATTGACTTCTCTTTTGTTTTTGAGACAGGGTTTCTCTGTACAGTCCTGGCTGTCCTGGAACTCACTCTGTAGACCAGGCTGGCCTTGAACTCACAAAGATCCACCTGCCTCTGCCTCCTGAGTGCTGGGATTAAAGTCGTGCGCCACCATGCCTTCCTGGCTTATTGCTTTATTTTTAAAATTTCATCAGTTAGTTTTGTCCTTTGGCATTTCATTCATGCACACTGTCTGGATTTCTCTGCCCTGCTCCCTGTGTTTTCTCCATTCCTGCCTGTCCCTTTTCAGATCTATGACTTTGGGTTTGGTTTTGTAACCCATTTGTGTTTAGTTATTTTTGAGACAGGGTCTCACATAGTCTAGGCTGGTTTCAAGGATGATCTTAAACTTCTGCCTCTTTTGCCTCCACTACCCAAGTACTGGGATTGCACGCTTGCACTAGCACATGCGTCTGTTTTACGTGGTGCTGAGAAATGGCGCTTCCAGCTCTTTGCTGTCTAAATACTGTATTTACATGTCCGTTTCTCATTAACAGATGATCACCAAAAGCTGTGATATGGAGAGTGTAGCTGAAATGCCCCATTAACACCCCCCCCCGCCCCCGCCGGGCATTGGTGGCACCCGCCTTTAATCCCAGCACTCAGGAGGCAGAAGCAGGCAGATCTCTGAGTTCGAGGCCAGCCTGGTCTCCAGAGCGAGTGCCAGGATAGGCTCCAAAGCTACACAGAGAAACCCTGTCTCAAAAAAACAAAATCAATCAATCAATCAGTCAATCAATAAATTAATAAATCCCCCCATCCCCTTCCTTCCACTCCCCTCCGCTGTCCCCTTTCTTCTCTTCCCCTTCTTTTGTGGTTTGAGACAAACCCTCACTTAGGTCAGGCTGGCCTCAGATTTTTGCCCTTCTTCCTGCCTTGTCTCCCAAGGGCTGGGATTAAGGAGTGTAACCCCAAACCCAGGTTTCCTTGTTAAAAGAACAGACTATCAGTTGGGACAATTTTAAGCTTACAGGCAAATGCTGTTTCCCCTCATATTTAGCCTTGTTGTGGAATATTAGTTTAAGATATGTTACATTTGTTTATGCTATGACATATTTGTTTAAAGGTGTAAAGATGTGTTGCATCCTTTTATGTTGCATTTGTTTAACTCTGTAAAGCTGTGTTACTTTGCCTGTCTAAAACACCTGATTGGTCTAATAAAGAGCTCAAACAGCAAATAGCTAGGCAGGAGACACAAACAGGCAGGGCTGCCAGGCACAGAGACTAAACAGAAGGAGACAAAGAGAAGAGGGAGTAGGTGAGGAGGACGCCAGGCACCAGCCACCCAGCCACCCAGCCACCCAGCCAGCCACAGAGTAAGAAGAAAGATATATAGAATAAAGAAAGGAAAAAAGCCCAGAAGCAAAGCATAAAGAGAAACGGTTTAATTTAAGTTAGAAAAGCTGCCTAGAAACAAGGCAAGCTAAGGTCCAGCATTCAGAAGAATAGTTTCCGTGTATTTATTTGGCAGTTGGTTGGTGGGTCTCCCAAAGAGTAAAAAACAAAACAACAACAAAACCAAAACAACCAACTGCATAGCCTCCAGAGTTTCACAATTCCCCACTGAGGAAGAGCTGGCACTGACATGGTCTTGTCATTTGTTAGTTTACTTTAGGGGTCACTGTGTATTCTGTGGTAACTATATAATGCTGCCTGACACTGTCATATCACAAAGAGTCACTGTGCAGCAGCTCTAAAACTACTCTGGGGGACACTCATATCTCAGCCTCAACTCTTCCAGAACGTCACAGTATTGGCTCTCCATGGGTGTGAGTGGTTCAGGCTGGCAGCTCTCTCCCTGTCCCCTGTGGACAGGCCACTGTGCCACAGGAAGCATTTGTGCACTAACCACTCTGAAGTGGTTTCAAGGCCCCAGGAGACGTGTGGCTATCATCTGCCACTGGCCTGGAGTTAGTGTATGCTTCATCCCTTTGCAGAATCCCTTCCACTTTAGACCCAGGCAGGCTGAGCCCCTTACTAAAGACTAACAAAATGTGCACAGCCGTATCCCAAAGGTGGGAAAGCATCACTTGCACGTTCCTGAGCATGTGCAGCATTCTTCCAGCTGTTTTTCTTTACAACAGCCAGACTTGGGAAAGTGGTGCAGGTAGGCACAGCTGGATATTGTATTTTCACAAAGTGATTCTTTGTTCTTTCCTCACCTCCAGGCTCCACGTAGCTTATATAGTCTTAGTCTAAGGAGCTTGAACTCTTTGGGGTAACTCTTGCTAATTTCCACCCTATCCCATTTTCTTGTAGAAGATAGGACTGAGAGCCCAAGAATCCCCAAGAAGACGACAGAATCCTACTCCAGTCAGTGGCAGGGCCCCTTCTTCTCTTTCCCTTCATCTACAAAGAGAAAGAGAGAAAGAAAAAAAAGGTTCAAGAGAAGCAAGATGCCCCACTTCCAAAAGAAAAAGAAAGAAACAAAGAAAACAAGGTTCAAGAGAAACAAACTGCCCGACTTCTGAAAGAGAAACAAAGAAAACAAGGTTCAAGAGAAACAAGATGCCCCACTTGAGAAAGAGAAAGAAAGAAGGAAAAAGGGTTCAAGAGTAGCAAACAAGATGCCCCACTTCCTTGTTAATGCCATCTTCATCACTGTTTCATGTGGGTGGCACCTTTTCCAGCCCTCACTGGAAGCAGAGCATGGGTGCTTCCATGCCTCCTTGGGCGGTTCTTAGATGAGTGGGCCACATCCTGGTCGTCATGGCTTCTCTGGCTAGAAGCTCCCTTTCCTAGGTGATTTAAATTGTTTTTCTTAAAAATGTGTTTTAATGAGTGACGGCACAAGAAGCAGCATGGGCTCCAATTAGCTTCCAACTGAACCCGGGGTAGGCTCTACTGAATGATGTCTGAGGCTCAGGCTGGTGCCTCCGAGAAGGACAAGGACTTCAGTGTGAGCTTCTAACAGACGGCGGCTGGCCAGTCTGTGGTAGAAAACCCCAAGGCAGAGAAACTGGCAGCACACAAGGAACAGCACCTGGGGGAATCCTGGTTGTGTGCACAGAAACCAGTCACTCCCCCTCCCCCTCCCCCATCCCCAGCTTTTCTTCCTTCCTCTCCTGTCTGTCATTCCTGGGGTTTGTTGAGCCCATGACTTGCAGTGTTTAGGCTGTTCTTGAACCTCCAGTTTTCTGAGTTCTGAGATTATAGGTACACAACACCACACTCTTTTCTACAACCTGGAGAACCAATTCTAAAGCCAGGTGTATTAACTGAGGGACCCTTGTCTTACAGTCACCTGTCCTTTTGTTCAACACCATAAACATGGGGGAACTGCACACAGGTGTTCTTTCCTTACCCATGTGAAGTTATACTATCAGAGCCCCCTGTCCAAAACTCAGGCCACAGTTCTAGAGTTAATGCAGATAAAAAATAAAAAGTCCAAGAAATTCTGTGCAAGGCAGAGTGTAGTTCATATCTCTGTGAAATGCTGTGTTAATAGTTGTCCCACTGCAAACTTATAAGAGGAGGCCAGACCAAAGGCTAACGGTGGAGCTGGAGAGATGGTTCAGTGGTAAGAACACTAGCTGCTCTTTGAGAGGACCCTTGTTTGAATTCCAGCACCCACACTGCAGTTAACAACCACCTGTATAAATCCAGTTGCAGGAGATCTGATGCCCTCTTCTGGCTGCAGATATTCATGCAGAAATAACACCTATACACATAAAATAAAAATAAATAAACTCTAAGACAACAACAACAACAATCCTAACCTAAGATGAATAGATACATTGGGCTGTGGCTGTAGCTCAGGTGAAACAGTGCTCACTTTGTATACAGAGAGCCTTGGCCTGAACTTCCAGCTGCAGAAAATTAAGCTGGGGAGGGAGGGAGCCCTGAAAAGCCAACACTCAAGATATAGAAGGAGGAAGATCAAAAGTTCAAGGTATTTCATGGCTACACGGAGAGTTTGAGGACAGCATGGGCTACATAAAACTATGCCTAAGTAAATAACAGAATTTTTTTCCCATTTCTTTATCTTCAGCTCTCAATAATGGTTCTTCATTGATGTTGTCATTCTTGGTTTTGTTTTCCATTTTTTTTTCCCTAAATTTCCCTAAAGAGACAAATCAATGGAGCACACACGAAGACCTTACAATGAAAGCCAGGAAACCATCTTGGATCTTGAAGTAGAGTATCGATTGGACCGCAGGAGGGTGCTGAGGACACAGTGGGCTTTCTGGGAGGATCAATAATGATGCAGAGCTTGCTGGGGCTGGGCTTTCGCTAATGAAATGTTCCCTTCTCCAAGTCACAGGGGGACAATGGATTGGAAACGGTACCTCACCATAGACTCTTCTAAACATCTTGATCAGTCTCTGCAGGAAGGAATGTCCTTTTGTGTGGTCCTTATCCTGTCAGTCAAGAATTGGCTAATTGACACCCAGTGTCATCACATCTGTCTGAGATCTTCATTGTGTCTAAGTTTGGCTTTGGGGGTATGGAGGTGCTACCTAGGTCATTTTCTGTTACAGAGAGCATCTGTTTCCTCCAGAGTGTGGGTGGTGGTGGTAGAGAAATAAGCATTAGTGGAGAGGGAGAAGCTGTGAACCCAGGCTCCCTGCCCAGGTGTGAGAAGAGCAGAGCTTGAGAACCATCTCGTTATTAGTCGAGTGTTTTTGTTTAATTTGAAATCATTTAACAAATGGAACATGTCCCAGCACACCTTTGGGCTCCTTTCTAGCTTATTCTCATTTATTCACCCACTATTTTAATCTTCTAAAAGAGTGCACTGTACGCCTATGCATGTGCATCGCCCATGCCTGTGAAACAGGAATTTCCTGTGCTATTTCCCTGCCTTACTCCTTTGACACTGACTCTTGAATTTGGCCATCTTGGCTAGGCTGGCTGATCACCAAGTGACCAGGATCTACCTGTCTCTATCCCCAACGCTGGGTTTACAAGCACATGCAGCCATGCCTGGCTTAGTATATATTGCTGTTTTGTGGGTGGGGGGAGACTGGGTCTCACTGTGTAGCTCAGCTCACTTGGAACTCATTGTGTAGTCATGTAGACCAGGGTGGTCTTGAACTCAGAGAGCCAATAGGCTCTACCTCCTGAGCGCTGACTTTTAAGTAATTTTAACTGTGTGTGTGTGTGTGTGTGTGTGTGTGTGTGTGTGTGTGTGTGTGTGTGTGCATGTGTTGTGCATATGTGTGTGTGTGTGTATGTGTGTGTGAGTGTGTACTGATTTCTTAGTACTTTGAACTGCATGTCCTTAACCACTACCAAACATCACTGCTACATTGTACATTTACTGGGTAACTGTATTTAGTTTTGTGTGAACTGTCTCTTCAGATTTACTAATCATTTTTTATTAGATTGACATTTTCATATTAATTTATATAAACATTCTTACTTCAAATATTAAAGACTTGGTTTATTTTGTTGTTTTGTTCGTTTGTTTTTCAAGACAGGGTTTCTCTTTGTAACAGCCTTGGCTGTCCTGGAACTTGCTTTGTAGAGCAGGCTGGCCTTGAACTCAGAGATCCACCTACTTCTGCCTCCCAAGTGCTGGGATAAAAGGCATGCATTACCAAGGCCTGGGTAAAGATTTTTTATTTGTAATGTATTGTATTTTCTCTTCATTTGCCCCTGTGACTTTTGGCCTTGTGGTGTTGGGGTTGAACCAGAGTCTTGTATTGGTCAGGTGAACGTTCTACCACTCTGTTAGTTTAGTTTTTCCTAAACTTAGATTTAAAAACACTTAAAATATTTATACAGATGTAACTATCAAGTTTGTATTGGGATTTTGTATTTTAAGTTTTTCTAGTTCCAAGCCTTTTCCTTCCACACATTTAGTTCTGATTCTTAGCTTCCATTGTCTTGTTTCTACATTTAGAAACATCTCTAATTCAGACAGGCTTATTCACATATGAGAAACAACCATTTTTGCATGTGGATCTCCAGTTGCCTTCATGCATCTTGCTTCTGCTCCCTTCCCAACATGAAATGTTACATGGCCATGTTAATACAAGGTGTTCTTGTCTCCAGGCCCACTTCTCTAATTAGTTTGTCAGTGCTCATCTCAGTGGCTATGGTGAACTTCTCAACTTCTCCAATTATCTTGGCTGCTTTTACATAGTCTCTCAAGTGGACCTCAAGTCAGTATGCTGAGTGAAAATTTGGGGAGGGAGAGGGAGAGGGATTGACATCTCAAGCAAGCTTGTTCCTAATTTGAACTAACAACAACAAAAAGAAATCAGTTGCTTTATTTATATGTTTTAATGGTTCTTGCTTCTTTAATACCAGAAAATTGTATTCACCTATCCACCAAGAAAAGAGAGAAAAAAATGAAGATGGATTAGAGGTAGAAAAACAAAAATTGCCTTTTATCATCTTTTCATTCTTGAGAATGAGATATTCCATGATTTTAATTTTATTTTCTACATTTGATTCATTGGTGTTTGGCTTAGGAATTTCTAGATGATCATGGGTGATGATGATTCACTAACTAGTTCTGCTCTCTGAGCACCAGTGCTGTTAGTTGTGATCCGAGTGCCACGCTATCTCCACGGGAATAATCTGATATTGCCTGTGTCTAGAGAGGGTTTGTGCCTACGCCGGGCAGGCCTGCACACGGGGCACCCTTAACGAAGTCCTCAGTATTCCCCTTGGATGTTGGTCTATTTTGCTTTTCTATTTCTTTTTTCAGGCATTTAATTTTTTGGACATAGCCACAGTGTCTCATATATCCCAAACTGGCCTTGAAGTCTTATGTAGGGGAGACTGACTTTGATCCTCTTCTGTCTACCTCCTAAGTGCTGGGGCTATAGGTGTGTGTCACTAAACCCATCTGGATACTTTTTAACAAATTTGTATTATGTTTCATTTACATGCGTTTGTGGACTCATGCACACAAGGGTGTGGAGGTCAAGAGTACTGCAGCTGCTTCTTTCCATGCACCCTGTGGGACATTTACCCACTGAGCTATGCCACTGGTTGCCTATGTTTTCCTGAGCATTGCCTCCATTGATCTCTGACTACAATAACACATTTAATATCAGTTTCCAAGTGTGGCTAAAATAGGGCAACATTGTTAATTACTTGGGCTTCTTGTCTCCCCCCCTCACACCTGGTAGACCAGTTGTCTGTTTCTAATGAAGCTCCTTGCAATTGCTTGCTTACTATAATGTGACAGGCTGTGGGACTTGTCCATTATTAAGTATTTAAAGAAATTTAGCTTTCTGGATCAAGGTAACCAATTATTTCTTTTTTTAAAGTTAATTTTAACTTTAAACTTGTTTTGAAGTTATTATTTATTTATTTTGCTGTTTTTCTTCAGTAATGGCAAGCTCTAACCACTGAGCTATTTCTCTAGCTCCTCATTCACTCATTCTTTTCTTTTCTCCTTCCTTCTTTCCTTTCTTGAGACAGGGTCCCACTATGTAGCTCTGGCTGGCCTAGAACTCATTATGTAGATCAGGCTGGCCTCAAACTTAGGGCAATCCACCTGCCTCTGCTTCCCAAGGGCTGGGTATGATGGCACACACCCGGCTTCATCCTTCCTCCCTTTCTCTTATCCAATAGGAACATTCCCTATGAGGTTTTACCCTGGTCTAGGCCCTGTGTATACAGCATGCTACTTAAACACTGAGTATAAAGGATGTTATGGAAGATGAGTGTGAATGTCTCCCAGGTGAGATCAGTGAGACATTTCTTTTCTGCTTAGAAACCCTATCTCACCCAGCGTGGCAATCTTTCTGCAAACAGGCCCCTTTAGCATACCTTCCCACTCAACATCACATGAACTAATGCTGTGAAGTGCTTAAGAAACTTGCTCCCTGATGCAGTTCAGTTGGTGCTGCCAGCACCTTCAGACATCCACGTGGGCAGGAGATGACTTTGGCCCAAACCTCCGCCCCTATATGCCAGCTGCCCCACGTTTTAAGCCCAAACACTCTAGTGTGGAATTTCCAAGAAAATATTGCGATTAAATCTACATGACTTCATTAGCAACCACAAATACATCACTGTCCACCAGTGTCTTTTTGGTTCCTCATCAGCAATTCTGAAGGGTTGCATACAGCCTTGCAAATGCCCCAGCATTTACACGGTTGCTACACAAGGTAGAGACACCAGGAAACCATCTTTGTCCCTAAAAGATTTTCAATTATATTTTCCTCTTTTGTTTGAAAGCTCTTTTTTTTTTCTTCTTCTCTGAATATGTCTTGGTTGGGTTAAAGGAGGCTAAAGTTGCAAATTTTCTTAGCCTTATAAAGAATAGGTTTTTGCCTTGGAGGTTTTTCCCAGTTTGAGAAATGATGTGTTGTGGCTCCAAATAAGCAAACGTGTCACAAGAGCTGGAAGCCAAGAGGCTACAGACATAGAAGCAGAAGAAACACAGCCCTAACACCTGCTGAGATTTATGTCAGTGCTTGGTGGGAAACCAAAGCCCACATCTGCTGCAGCTGTCGCGACTCCTACAGCAAGAACAGCTTTTGAACAGTCTGGCTAGGAAGCAAGACAGAGGAAGAGTGGGCATTGACTGAGAGCTGGCGACTGGAGGGATTGTCAGAAAATTGTATATATATATACAATTATATATATATACAAATATATATATACATATATATATATATATATAATTTTGCCTCACACTCTATGGTTCTTATACAGATAAAAACATTTATAAAGAACAAAGCTTGAAAAGAACTCACTGACAGAATAGGGAAGAGAAAGCTGTAAACCCTGCAGGAAAGGGGCAAAGTGAAGAAGGCGGTATGGTAGAATTCTCCCCTTTCCTATTAAGAACAAAAACTACTTGCTTCCAGACTACACTGGACGGAAGTGTTGAAGCCTATACTTCCCATCTTCTAGGAAACTGTAAGGAGATGGCAGAGAGAAACACTGTTTTCTTCGCAGTGCCCATGTATTGTAGCCAACACTGCAAAGGACTCGTATTTCCAGCTCACACTGCTGTGAGTCAGTGTACCGCCCCTTGGCTCATAGCCACTTAGCTAATCTGTTTGCAGTAAACCACACACTCCACTTCTGTATGAAGGGTCTGTGAGTGTGTGACACAAACACTTTGATCTGGGCCTGCACTCGGCCTCCAACATCGGGGAGCTGTTTCAGGCACTCCCCTCAGAGACCAATCATAACTTGGCTTTCATGGACAGAAATGGAACCTCAGCAGAACAGCTCAGTTCTCTCTGTCTCTGTCTCTGTCTCTGTCTCTCGCTCCCAATGAGTGTTTTGTCAACTTGATAGAAGCTCGCATCCTCTGGGAAGAGGGAACCTTGACTGAGAAGATGACTGCTGAGCTGTGTGCAAGTCTGTGCGGCATTTTCTTGATTAATGATTGATGTGGGAGGGCCCAGCCCACTGTAGGAGGCTCCACCCTTGGGCAGGAGATCCTGGGAGCCACACGAAAGCAGGTTGAGTGAACCATGAGGGGGCAAGCCACTCTGCATCAGCCCCTGACTTGAGTTCCTGTCCTGACTTCCTTTGATGATGAACAATGATGTGAAAATATAAGCCAAATAAACTCTCCTCTTCAAGATGCTTTTGGTCATGGTGTTTTATTACAGCAAGGGAAAAGCAAACAAAGACATAATATTTACTTTTATTTATGTGCATCTGTGTTACTGAGTGTATGACATGTGTGTTTGGGTCCTGTGGAGACCAGGACAGGGAATAGGATTTCCTGGAGCTAAAGTTATGGATGGATGTAAGCCACCTGTCATGCGCACAGGGAATCGAACTCTGGTCCAATGCAAGAGCCACATGTGTTTCTAATCACTGAGCCTTACATGTTCTTCTTAAAGTTTATTCTTCTGAGTATTTCATTTTATTTTGAGTGGTTCTTAACTGGTGTATTATCTTCTACACTTTTTGTTGTTGTATATTTTCCAGACAAGTCTTGCTGTGTAGCTCTGGGAATCCTAGAATTCACCATGTAGACCAGGCTGGCCTTGAGCTCACAGAGATCCAACTGTCCCTGCCTCCAAAGAGCTGGGATTTAAGGCCGGGTTATACTTTCTTTCCTATTGTTTGCTGTTGGTATAAAAAGTCAGTTGATGCACTGGTCTCTGAAGATGTTTAACATATTCATCAGAATCTTACTTTGTCTAAATTGCATCTTATCTTGGGGATCTATCAGTATTTAGTTTTTTAACAGCATCCATACTCCTTAGTCTACCTCTAGAAAAGGTTTAAGAAGTGAATATAAGCTATAATTTTGGTTCTTGGATTATTTAAGTTATGCCACACATTTGAAAAAGTAATGAGATATTTTGCAGAACAACCAGGAGAAGATATTTGGTAGGATAAACTTGAAGGCTACATCATGGAAATATCCCAACCTAGGATCTGATGTCCGCTTACCTCTGCTTGTCCACCAGATATATTCTGTGGCTCAGGAAGCCCTTGAATGACTTCCTCACTTGTAAATGGTTCATACCACGCAAGTGCCTTTCATTTCCTGCAACCATGTTTAGAATCCGTGACATAATAATTCAAAGTGGAGCAGACATGCTATACCAACACAAAGTTACAAGGTTTTCTCTCTTTCCTGTGTTTTATATACTTAAGACCCATTTTCAACTCGGAAACTGCTTTTAGATTTTCAGCATCAAGGTGAGATGTGTATTATTGAGGTAACCTCTCCTGCCATGATTCTGGCGAACAGGAGTTAATTATGTCTCACCATGCAGGAGTGAGTGGCCCTTCCATCCAGGCCAACTGGGCATTATTACAAGAACAAGTAATTGCCCTGCCTTTCATCAGTCGCCTAAATCATTAGAACACGAGATTATTAAACTAAGACCCTACCAATTTAACTGCTCAATGATGGAGTCTATTAGACCATCTGCTACCTTAGCAGCAGCAGGCACGGCAGGTTCAGGCAACTGTATACCCAACGTGCAGCATCTTACTGCTCCCAACTGGTCCATACACCGTTCTTAAATGATTGTTATTTAATTGCTGGACTAACAAGCAACCCAACAATTGCTCCTCAGCTGTTAGTAAGACTTGCCAAAAATGAACTGCTTGGTTTAGAAAGAACCACCTCACACTGCCAGGTTATTTCAAATCATGTTGTGCAGGCCAGATTCTGGGACAGATCCCCCCGTTCCCCCCACCACCAGGAAGGCATAGTCCTTAAAAACACAGGACTATGACCTCATTCTCTTATCTGATCAAGTTTTCTCAGCAAGTGAAGCTTAGTGGTTTTGAGAAGATGAGTAAGACAACTGTGGAATATAGAAAATGCTTGCCTCCTATTCATTTACCCTCCCAGGTCCTTCCATTCCACGTACCTTGTTTTAATCTCTCCAAGGTGGCATAATTAATTTTTTTAAGGTTTATCATTGTTTATGCGTATGTGTGTGTCTGTGTACCTGCAGAGGCCAGGAGAGGGCACTGGATCTCCTGGAACTGGAGTTACAGGTGGCTATGAGCTGCCTGATGTGGATTCTGGGACCTGAACTCAGACCACCTGCAAGAGTGGCTCTTACCTGCTGAGCCAGAAGTGACTTTTGCATTGTTCACGGTATATCTCACCAGAGTTTCACCTCAGAGATGAATATAGATGCATGTATACAAATGTAGTGAGAGGCGTTGTTAAGGAAGCATACATAGAATTTTATAGAGAACCAGCCTGGCAGGTCCCTCCGGTGTTTTCATCATGTGCACTCCTTCAAGTATTTATGAGAGCCACACAGACTAGTCTATCCCTGGAGCACAAGGCAGGGGCCTGAAGGAGAAGCTCCAGGGAAGCTCCGTTACTGGCCCCTCTGTGCTCACTCAGCTGCTTACACTTTCTTTTCTTGCTTTTAAAAAAGATGGGAGTTAGGAGAAAAAGAAGGGGAGAAGAGGAGGGGAGAGGAGGACATGAGGGAGCGGGAAGATGATTGAGTCAGGGGAAGAAGAGAGGAGAGCAAGAAAAAAGATACCACAATAGAGGGAGCCATTATAGGTTTAAAGAGAAATCAGGCACTAGGGAAATGTCCAGAGATCTACAAGGATGACCCCAACTAACAATCTAAGCAGTGGTTGAGAAGCTACCTTAAATGCCCTTCCCCAATAATGAGATTGATGGCTACCTTATACGCCATCCTAGAGCCTTCACCCAGTAGCCGATGGAAGCAGAAGCAGACACCCACAGCTAAACACTGGGCTGAACTCTTGGTAATCTAGTTGCAGAGAGGGAGAGTGATGAGCAAAGGGGTCAAAACCAGGCTGGAGAAACTCACAGAAACAGCTGACCTGAACAAGGGGGAACTCATGGACCCCAGACTGATAGCTGGGAAACCAGCATGGGACCGACCCAGACCCCCTGAACGTGGGTGTGAGTCTGGAGGTCTGCTTAATCTATGGGGCCTCTGGTAGTGGATCAGTATTTATCCCTAGTATACAAATTGATTTGGGAGCCCAATCCACATAGAGGGTACTCTCTCAGCATAGACACACGGCAGGGCCTAGGCCCTGCCCCAAATGATGTGACAGACTTTGATGATTCTTCATAGAAGGCCTCACCCTCCCTGGGGAGCAGAAGGGGGATGGTGGGATGGGGTTGGTGGGGGGCAGGGGAGAAGGGCAGGGAGAGGGAGCTGGGATTGACATGTGGAACAAGATTGTTTCTGATTTAAATAAAAAAAATAAAATAAAATGAAATTTTAAAAAGCCTTGTTTTTGCCTCTGTGAAAATGCTGGTGATGAGGACTGTGAGAAGACACCTTTAGGACAGAGGTGACACTTTGGTGGGTGTGGCTAATGGAGGAAATTATCAGCTATCATCAGCTTAGCCTCTTTGATGCTTGACATGATCCATGAGCACCTTAAAATGGCAGTCGGATGAGTTTTATTAAAAAACAGACGAACCCAAATTTCAGAAAAGATTTTAGCTTGGACTGGAAATGTTGATCTAGAACTAACCGCTAGATCCGAGGGAGTTGTATTCACTCCACCCTGATCTTAGGGTAGTCTGCAGAAACGGTTTGAGAGGCAATGTGAGGAAAATGCTTGGCAAACACAAACACCAGGAGCTACCCAGTGAGCACTGCAGCTCTCAGCTAAGTCTCCTCACTGTGGCCAAGCACCAGGCATCACAGCATGCACTCAACAGGCAAGTTTCTTTCTTCAGCACCAGCACCTCAGCTCCCGCCCACAGCTCCCACCCACACAGTTCCCGTCCACACAGCTCCCACCTACACAGTTCCCGTCCACAGTTCCCACTCACAGCTCCCACCCACAGCTCCCACCCACACAGTTCCCACCATATAGTTCCCACCCACACAGCTCCCACCCACAGTTCCCACCATATAGTTCCCACCCACACAGTTCCCACCCACAGCTCCCACCCACACAGTTCCCACCCACAGCTCCCACCCACACAGTTCCCACCCAGCTCCCACCCACACAGTTCCCACCACAGTTCCCACCCACACAGTTCCCACCCACAGCTCCCACCCACACAGTTCCCACTCACAGCTCCCACCTACACAGTTCCCACTCACAGCTCCCACCCACACAGTTCCCACCCACAGCTCCCACCCACACAGTTCCCACTCACAGCTCCCACCTACACAGTTCCCACCCACAGTTCCCACCCACACAGTTCCCACCATATAGTTCCCACCCACACAGTTCCCACCCACAGCTCCCACCCACACAGTTCCCACTCACAGCTCCCACCTACACAGTTCCCACCCACAGTTCCCACCCACACAGTTCCCACCCACAGCTCCCACCCACACAGTTCCCACCAACAGTTCCCACCCACACAGTTCCCACCCACAGCTCCCACTCACAGTTCCCACCACACAGTTCCCACCATATAGTTCCCACCCTTAGCTCCCACCCAAACAATTCCCACCACCCAGTTCCCACCCACACAGTTTCCACCCACACAGCTCCTACTCACAGTTCCCACCCACAGCTCCCACAGACACAGTTCACACTCACACAGCTCCCACCCACAGCAGGCATGGACTCTCTGGGAATCTGGATAATCTCAAGCACTGTGTGGCTTTATGGGTTTAATTCCCTTAAAAGCACATTAGGCAGGTTTTGGTAAGTCTCTGGAGGTGTTAAGTGAATTTACATATACTCATGCAAAACTTTACTTATACACATAAGATAAAAAGAAATGAATCTTTAAAAGAATCAAGCTGTCCCCCATTGGCCCCTCACATTAGATTAGATTACTTTTGTTAAAGAGAGATAGAATTTCCTCTTTTCCCAATGTAGGACATTTTGGGCAAAAGTATCTGCTTTAAGTATTCATTCAAACACCGGTAGGCACGCTCTTCTACCAAAGGCCATGCTTAGAAACAACCCAGATTACCCATTTTTTCAGCTATAAGCAGGAAATTCCACAACCACAAAGAAACAGTCCACATTGATGTTCTTTCCTCCTCAAGTCTTAATAATGTCTGTCCTGAGGACTACTGAATTTTTAGTCATCAAAACAATAACTAACACAATGCCCACTTTCACTCACATGCAAAGTGTTGAATGAACTCTATCCTCCTAATGCTTGGCTGGCTTTTCTAAATGCTCGCTCACTTTACCCACTTGTGCACTAGAAGAATTGGATATTATTTTAAAATAGCCATAGCCATAACTGTGCCTTCCAATCTTCCCCCAGAATTATTAGGCTCACCTGTTGCTGATATCTATTCAGGCACACACCTTTCAAAGTCATGGGTTGAAATACATGACCAGGACAAAATTTCTGCTGCAGACATAGACAGTGACAGATTTACGTTAATGGTCATGCGTTTTGTGATGCTACTCCAATTTGATTAAACAATGACAGTTCCCCAAATGGAAGTAACTTGCTTACCAGAATGGAAGTAACGTGTTTTTCTAGATTCTTGCCCTTTTGTCCTATTGGTCAAGAAAAGGCAGCCATAAGAGACACTTAGCCATTTCCTGTCATCCTTTAGCCCACAGCTAGCGCTGTTTCCCCAGCCAGCCCCAGCAATGGTCAGCCACTGGGCAAAAGAAGAAAAATTGTAGTCCCCTCTTCTCTCCTCCTTTTCTGTCCTCTGCCTGCCTCAACCTATGCGTGGACTGTGACTCTGGTGCCTTGCACACAAGCCTTTTCTTGAAGAAAGCCTGTGCTGTCACTGTCCCTTTGTTGTTCCTTCTCACTGGCCTTGCAGCCAGGGCATGTGTAAGTCTAACCTTGGCTAGATACTGTATTTTAATCCAGAAAAATTTCCAAGGCAAGGCAAAAGATGACTGATGTATTATTTGGGACCAGAAATGTCACTGTCAGCCTTAAGAAATACCCAGAAGATCAGGCCCTGGGCTAAACTGTGTGCTTAGTCCTCTTTTCCTAAATTTGTATGTTGAAATCCTGATCCTAGTACTGCTGAACGTGGCTGTATTTCGAGGCATCCATGACTGTATTTGGGGTTTCAAGAGATGGCTGGGGTCAAATGAAGTCCTGTATAGGTGGGCCCAAATCCAATATGGCTGGTGTTCCTATAAGAAGGTATTAGGGTGGTGACGCAAACAAGAAGCTCGTGACAACATGAGCAGAAAATGTCTTACTTGAAAGTCAAGAAGAGAGGCCCTCAGAAGACACCAACCTCGCCAGCACCTCAGTCTTGGCTTCCTAGGCTGCAGGGATGGACAACAGTTACCTGTCCATCCTAGTTGGGCCTTTGTTTTGGCAGCCTTAGCAAAGTGACTTGTCTTAGGGAATCTGAAGAAGAGGTGCCTGTTTAGGGCAAACGGGTTGGTTATGTGAAAAAGGAAGCTCTTTTGAGTCCCTGAGATAGAAGTCTGCAGAATGAACCTGGAGTGGTCACCTGCTTGAAGTAGAAGTAGACTTCTGTGGAGCTTTTCTTTTTGGCTCAATTTACTTTTAGGTGAACTCGAGATTGATTTCTGCTTTGTTCCCAAACAGCTTGCGTTAGCGACTGGCCACTGCCAAGCTTGGGCTGGAGCAGGAGGCCGGCTTTGTCAGTATGCACATGAAGCCCTTGGGGCAGGCTGCTTACCAAACACCCTTGTGTCAGCAGCCTTTAACCTGATGTAGGAATTCAGCCTCATTTCTGGCCAGCAAATCAATTCATCCCTGAGAGAAGAAACCTTGGGGATAAAAATTCACACACCATCAGGAATTCAAAACCTCACCTCCTGCAAGACTGCCTTCCAACAATTTGGAATAATGATAGACCTCAACACAAAGAACATCTCAGCAGATGGTCAGCTCTGTCCCCAGCTGAACAGGCTGCCGTGTACCTATCAAAACACATGAGCATGGAGCTTTCATCTCTATCCCAAAAGCCGGGGCTCCCTAACAAGACTCATTTCACTCGCGTTTGGAGAAAGATGTAAACCAGTCTTCTCCCGCCAATTCAAGTGCACACCCATCTATCTTTTTGCTTCCATAAGCAATAGCATCTTGCTTGCCCAAGCTGCTGTGCTTCCTCCAATGGTTTCCTAGCGACCTGACACATAGCAAGTCTAAGTACCTCCCTAGCCACCAAAGTTATGTGCTCAGTGACTGTCATGAAACGAGGTTGAGTAACTTCCAAAGAAACACAAAGATTAAAAATTTCTTTTGTTTAAGTTTACTATCTAGTCATTTAGTGATAAAAAGAATAATAAAATACCAAACTTAAAAAAAAGAGGGAAGAATCGATTAAGACTGTCTAATTAAATAAAAACATCACAATTTAGGTAACTATGATATCACAACATCAGCTTAACCTTGTAGTTTCTGCATTCATTTATCTTTTTTTCTTTTTGAAAAACAAACTCATCTCTTAACTAAAAATCACTAAGGAAGCTCAGTTGTCAAAGTGCCTGCCATACACACATGAGGACTTGAGTTTGATCCCCAGGATCCATGTAAAAACTCCTGGAGTGCCAGTGTGTGCCTGGAATCCCAGCACTGGGTGGCAGAGACAATTGGATCTTTTGGTCTTTACTGGCCAGCTAGTCTAGCCTATTTGATGAGTTCCAGGCCAAATAAGAGACCCTGGGTCAAAAAAACAGGGTGGACAGAGCATGGGGAAGGATACCTGAGGTCCCCCGACTCTTACACACACACACACACACACACACACACACACACACACACACACACTATGATTCCATCTGAAGAACCTACAGAAGTAGGGAAACTGGTCTAATTTGCCAGGGGAGGGGAATGTTACTCAGAAGAGTGAGCAAGAATATTCTAGGAGGTTCTGGTAAGTTCTGTCTCCTATCAGGAAATTGTCTATACAAGCTTGTTCTTTGTGAAGAGTGAGCCCACATGCTGAACACTCATGGTTTTCAATAAATGTGCAAATTCAGTAAAAAATTATTTTTCATTTTAAAAAATAACAGAAGAATGTTATATATGAAAGAAGAAAGATGCATTGAGCACATGCAGGAAACACATGGAAAAACCCAGCAGTGGCTGACCTTGGTTGTCAAATTGACATACTTGGGAAGTATGACTCTTAGCTGAGGAATTGTCTCCATCAGATTGTCCTGTGGGGCCATTTTCTTGATTGGTAATTGATGTAGAAGGGCCGAGCCCACTGTGGGTGGTGCTATCTCTAGGCAGGTGGGCCTGACCTGGATAATACATGAGCTGTAGATGCTGTCTATGAGTGTGAGAGCAAGCCAGTAAGTACTCCATGGTCTCTGCTTCAGCTCCTGCTTGAGTTCCTGCCCTGGCTTCCCTTATGGTGGACTGGAATCTGTGAGATGGAATAAACCTGTCTTCCCTAAGCTCCTTTTGGTTATGATGTTTATTACAGGACCTGAAACCAAGCTAGAACAACTCTCTTTAGAGGAGCTCATGTAATATGCTTTCTCCCATTTCCCAAGACCCCCCCAAAGCCACAGGTTTTATTGTTTTATTTAGACTACTTATTTTATCTGGGGGAAGTAAAAACAGCTTTATAAAAGTCCTCAATGACATTCTGGGCTCCAGACACATCTTTTGTCTCTACAAACTAGGCTGATTGTAGAGTGATCTTTTGCTGTTAAAACAACACTGTCCTGCTGGGCGTTGGTGGCGCACGCCTTTAATCCCAGCACTCAGGAGGCTGAGGAAGGCGGATTTCTGTGAGTTCAAGGCCAGCCTGGTCTCCAGAGCAAGTGCCAGGACAGGATCCAAAGTCACGGAGAAACCTTGTCTCAAAAAAAAAAAAAAAAAACAAAAACAAAAACAAAAAACACAACACTTTCCTGCTCCAATCTCTCCTGCCATGGTTTCCTTTACATTTACTTCCAGATGTCACGCTAACCTTTTCAAGCACCCAAGTAAACACAGAGTTGCCTCACTTGCTCTTGAACTTAGCCAGTTGGTTCTTCTTTTTCACCATGCAGGCTGTTCTCAACTTTATCACTGATGCCCTTGGATGTTTGAGTCCCCTGGGGCCCTCTTCAGCCTCAACCTTGGCTGTTCTTCGGATGGCTTTCCTGTGGAGTGTGTTCTTTCCTGAAGGGCTTAGCGATGAAGATCATCTGTGAAGGGTTAAATAGACACTGGAGGAGAAGAGGCGAGGGAAGGGAATGAGCAACAGCAGGTAGGGGAGCCCCAGTGAGTCACAGGCTTGTCACACTTGACAGTAACTGACAAACATGACTTACCGGGGTTCCCGAGATCTAATGCCAACGCAAGCAAGGGCAAGGGACTGGGGCAGTTTCTTGGGGGTACTCCATGCCAGGCCCTGGGCTCAGCACCTTGTCTTTGGTTGTGTGGGTGAAGCACTAAGCCAATAGATGGGGGTTTCCATCACTGTTTTACAGAGGAATTGAAATCCCACTGGGCTGGAATCCACTGTCAGCAGGGGGAACAGCCCAGACATAAACTACAACACAGGCAAGAACACTACTGAAAACAAAAATCAGCTTCATCACAGAGGGAGACCAAGGCCCAGAACCCATCTGCACTTCAGCCATGGGCAGCCCATGCTCACATGGAGCTGGTACCTGATCTTATTTCCTCAAAAATAATATATTTTTAAAATTATTTATTTTGATTTTTGAGATGATAACCATATCATTTCCCCCTTGTATCTCATCCTTCCAAGTCCTCCCATATACTCTTCCTTGTTGTCTTTCAAATTCATGGTTCCCTTTTCATTGATCATTGTTACACACACACACACACACACACACACACACACACACACACACACACCCCTACCTAAATACATAAACACAAGCTGCGCAGTGTGTCTAAGGTTACTTGCATGCATGGTCTCAGGCCTGACCCCTTGGTCTGGATAATCGGTTGGTGTGCTCTTCCCTAGGAACCCTTTTCCTCTGCTCCAAGTGTTCCTTAGGCGCCTGTGGCTCTCTGTGTAAGGCTGAAGTCTTGTAGTGTGTCCCCATCCACATTGGATGGTCTATTGTCATAGTCCTTGCTCAGCTCACGTTCAGGTGTCATGTTAGAGAGACTTTGTGGGTGTAGCCTCTGACACGCCTAGAAGTCTCTCAGCCGACACCATGTCTCACTAGCTCTTAGACTCTTTCAGGCCCTCTTCTGAAATGTCCCCTGAGCCTTGGGTGCAAAGGTTGTGTCGTGGATGTATAGGTTGTATTTCTTTATCTTCGTTATTGAAGTTGTCTGAGTAAGTCTCATGGCCACCTGCACACGTATATGAAGACAGCAAATGGACTTTCCTGTCTTAAATCTGCAGTTGCTCCAGGTGCCTGGAATGAGGTTTTCACAGGACATAGTTCTCAAGGTTTTACTTCTGGACAGCACCCCATATTTCAGTCACACGTTGGTTAGTGGCAGACCCACACCACCCCCTCCTCATCTCTAACTCCCCCTCTTCCTCATCTTTAATTTTGTTTTGACATAGTGCCTAGAACTCACAGAGATCTGCCTGTGTTCTGCGTCCTGAGTGCTGGAATCAAAGGTGTGTGCCACCAACACCCAACTGGTAGATCCACACATTTTTAATTATTCAAGTTGAATCTAGGACCTGCACGACCACTAACCCAAACCAATGAAGATGATGCTGAACAACCTTTAGATGGTTTCTGGAGAAAGGTTTATGACTCGGGTTCTCTTGTACCACCTGCATGCCAATGAGTTCTGTTTCATCTTCCTTCCTTTATTTTATTTAGAGCTAAAGCTTGACTATGTGGCCCAGACTAGTCTCAAACTTGCAGCAATCCTCCTGCCTCAGCCTTCTGAGTGTTGCTTTGCTACTGTGGTGTCTTACAGACATTTTGCAGTTTATGTAGTAGGAAAATACACTCAGGGCCATTTAGTTTTTTTGAGAGTTGCTGTTTTTTAAAAATGGGTTTCTGGTATCCCAGGTTAGCTCAGCTACTACATAGTTAAGGAGGACCTGGAACTGATGATCCTCTGGCTTTCCCTTCCCAAAGGTGAGCACCAACTTGTAGAGTTTATGGAGTGCTGGGGCTTAAACCCAGGGCTTCATGTATGTTGGGCAAGCACTCTACCAATGGAGCCTCATCCTATTTTTGTGTTTTAAGTAAGAGATGAACAACATTATAGAGGTCCAGTTCCACAAAACCAAGCAGGGGCAGTGGATTTATGACACAGAGTGGGAGGCTGTATTCATGTACAAGGAAAATCTTGTTGATTACTCCTCCCCTAGACAGCTGCTGGTGAAGGCTTTCGGATCTCCTCCTGACCCAACAGGAGTTAGAATAATGTCAATCCTTTAGACAGACATGGGTGGGAGATTTCATTCAAAAGTCAAATCCCATGAGAGTTTGTTGCAGGGCAGATTTGTTATAAATACTAGCAAATGAAAGTCATCTTTTCAACTACACTCTAGTATGAACTAGGGAAGTGTTAGTTCTGGAAAAGTTGCACCATGGAGACACTTAGTGGTCCAATTCAGTCCTTTACACAACTAAAATCTAGGACACAAAATATCAAACAAGCTTCTTCATGAACCAAGAGATTCATGAGACATCTCTGAGAATAGAGCATGAACTTGGTGTCCAGGTACCAGACAGCAGAGCAAGACTGGCACTGTAGTCATGTGATTCCTCCCATGGCACTTCCTGACCTGCCACTAACAAGAGGAAGAATGATGGAGTTAGTGCGCACTTAACGGCCCCTGTATGGAAGCCGTATCATGACCACAGAATGCATCTTTTCCAAATCCACTTGGCTTCCAGGCAACAGTACTGTTGGGATTCATGTTGAATCAGTTTCTTTTGTTAGCTAACAAAGCATGGTTCTTGGCTTTCTAGGTTACACACACTCAAAAGTGGTTTTCCTCCTCTGGAAATATCAAGAATCTCAATGCTAAACAAGACCAGTAATGGCTACAAGTATCAACCTTCTCACCCAGAAATGAAAAGAGGAAACTAATTTTAGCCTCCACCCTAGTTCTGAGGCTACCAGGACATGCAAATGAAGAAAGACAGAACTGTTAGTGTTCTTAGGACAGAATTTAAGGAGATAAAGTGATGGTTGCCATTTACGATAGTCTTTGATCTAGAAGCATAAGCAATGAACACACACAATGAAATGCTTGTTAGTGTTATACTAGAGTGAACCACACAACTAGCAGCATGGGTGTGATACCTGTAATACGGCTGTCATTGTGCTTTCAGTCCATTATGCTTGCAAGCCATAGCTCAATGCTTTGTGTAAAGCTGCAATGGATGTGAGACGCTCATGCCTCATTCCCACCAGCTCCAGTGTATATCTCTTTGATATAATTGCTTTGTTAGTTTGTGTCTCCAGTTTTTGCTGACTAAAATACAACTTTGAACACATCTAAGAACACAAGTAAAAGGATTCAGGCTTAGTAGGCATGCAGTCTACGCTACAGGACTTATCCAGGGTTGAAAATTCCCTCTTCCAGTCTGTCAGCAATGATGGCACCAAAGATGCAGAAGGGGTCTATGGTAATTACTCTTTCCTGGTGATTTCATGTAGCTTGTCTTCCTAGAACTTAATGGTTTTCCCCTGATGTTTTGAGGGTGGAAGGTCCACTGTAAGAATTTTACTCAATGAATTATTGGGTTATGGGTCTAAAATCAGCTCACAAGCTATGTTTCTTCTTTGTTATCATTCATTTCATAAGTATTTATTGATACCTATAGAAATAGTTATAGATGCTTGGCACATGTCTGTAAACAAAACTAAAACTCTGGCCCAGGTGAAACTTGCATTCTATGAAGGGCTGGTTACAATAAACAATGGTCATGATGAACCAAAGGGCACCAGAGTTCACTGGAATAACGGGGTAAAAATCACAAGTAGGGAGACATGGGTGTTATCACCATAAAAAACTCAGGCCATCCTAAGCAGATGAATGGATCACTTAGTCAACTTGCTTTCTGACCATGTGCTGCAGTTACTGAGGCTTCTTGGATGTCCTGGCAGCCACACAGAACAGCCCTCATAACAGAATTCAAGGGACAGATTAGAGGTATCTAGTTGGATGAGCTTTTTGTACATTGATTTCCAGAAGGAAATGGCCAGCCTTTGGCCATCTGGGAGAGGAAGCATCCTCCCAAAAGATGACAACTCAGTTCAATTCCTCAACAACAGAAAGAGATGTTCTTTGAACATAATATAATGTATTTCTTGGGGTAACTTTGTGTCAACCATCATCCCTCATCCCCATCCCCAATCTATCACACCCTAACACCCACCATCCTGAAATCCATAATCCATGTCTCCCACTAGCTGACCCAGGGACAATGAGGGAAGTCCCCTGGAACAAGGCACAGGGGACAGAGTGACCATTGAATATACCGAGTTGTTTTTTCTCCTTTAGAAACTGTCATATGGCGAGATACTCGTGGGTTTCAATGCTGTCACCTATTCAGCCAGTCCAGATGAACCAGAAGCACCATTTCAGTTATATCATAGCTTCAGGCAAGAACATGTCACTCTCTTTATCCCCTGCTTCCAACAAGCTGCTTAGGCAGATGCTAAATGTGGTCCTCCCTGCCACGGTGGGCAGAGTGGCCTTTGTGTGGGTTAATTGAGCCCCCACTCCATTTAATAGGCTGTTGAAGTCTTATTGAAACAGAGCTAGTGCTGCAGGTTAAATACATTGCAGCGCTCTTGTTAATCCGCTCATTAACAGGGCTGGAAAGCTTCTTGGGAGCTGTGAGTTTGCATATATTAACAGGGAGATCTCCACCCGAGTGCTATCAATAAAACGACAAAGCAAGTTTGCAAATAGTGAAGTAACGGCGATGCCAGGCTAGGTGCCTAAAAAATAAGCAGATTAATAACTCATAAATCTCATATTCCCACACAAGGAATAACAAGGGTAAGCTAGGAAGAGATGCCTGTCAACGGGGCAGACTTAAGGCAGAATCCAGACTGATGCCACCTTCCTGGGGAGAGTAGAGGATAGACCTGAACTAAGAATGATGTGCGTGTGCGGAGGTTAGCCTATGTTTGTGCCTAAGACAGCACAGTGAGCTGCTTTTTTATGAGGGAGTTGAAGATAAAATAAAAGTCCAGCCATCCTAAGTGGGGACAGATAAAAGAGTGTAGGGAAATAGAGCAGGTACGATCATTTCTGAAAGCATGTGGCATCAGAAGGGGTCTCCTGAGCAGAGGACGTCCAGTGCCAGAGGGAGAAGGGGGTAATGGACCCAAGAAAAGGGGGAGGGCTGCGAGTGTGCTCAGAGGAAGACTGCCCCACCAAGAAGTGGCAGGAGGGTATTACAAATGAGTTCAGCAGGGCTCACTGGCATGGCTCAAAGACAAGAGCCATTCTGACTCGTAGCCACACGGTCGATGCCCAGCTAAAACACATGTTCTCTGGTACCAGACACAAAACGGGGCTCTTGTGGCTTTTGAGTTTATTGGGTTGTGGTGTGGCTACATTTTACCAGTTCTGCATGCCAACTGGTCTAGTTGGAAGAGTTTATATCCTCTGTTAGAGTTGAAAAATAACTAACAGGGGACAGGGCTGTGGCTCAGTTGTAGTGAGATTGCCTGGCATATCTGAGGTCTTGGGTATGATTCCCAGCAGCACCTGCAACGATGTGGTAGTGCACACCTGTAATCCCAGCAGCTGGGGAGGGAGAAGCAAGAGGATCAGAAATTCAAGCTCATCTTCAACCACATAGTGAATTGGGGATCAGCATAGGCTGATAAAAGATAAAAGACAAACAGTTTCTACTTCGTTCTAGAATTCACTAGAAACATATTCTTAAATGTAAGTTTTCATCTTTGTATGGGATCTTTGCTGATACTAGGCAATAGATTTTATTTATTTTCTATGATATCTTTACAGGCAGACTTCAATAGGTCTGTGTCTTGGTTTGGAGCTTTGCTGAAGGTTCCTTGCAAAAAGCCTTCACCTAGAAAGGGATCGATAGAGGCTTTTTAAATTCAGTGGAATGATATCTACAAGGAACATTGTGAGTTAGAATTGCTACTTAAGGAAGCTCTTGGTGGTGCTAGGGGTGAAACCCAGAACCTCACCTATGCTATGCAAATGCAGCTATATCAAGCCGAATTCCCAGCCCTTAAAAAGTCTTTTAAAATAAGAGTAACTGCTGGGTGGTGGTGGCTCACAGCTTTAATCCCAGCAGAGGTCTGGGGTGGGGCTGGAGTGGAAATCTCTATGAGTTTGAGGCCAGCCTGGTCTGCATAGTAAGTTTTAGGACAGTCAGAGCTACTCAGTGAGACCCTGTCTCAAAAAGACCATAAATAAATAAATACATAAACAAAATGAGGATACTTGCTGAATTTATCACTGGCTACTGCAGAATTCCCAGGTTAGATTTTCTTTAAGTCAGTACCCATGGTAGGGAAACTTTTAAAAAGGAGTGTCTAGATTCTCAAGACTCAGATAGGCAGGGTGGGTTTGGAAGGATGTGTCAGACAGCAGACACATCATGGTCACCTGGGAATTGGTGAAGGATGGTGAATCTCTGGTCATTCCAGACCCACTGCCTCAGAGCCTGCATTTAGCAAGCCCCTCCCCCATCTGATCATGTGCATATTAAAGCTCCCCGCACACAGCACACTGATAGGAGAGAGAGGATTTTATTGAAGAAATGAAGTTAGTATGACAAAGAAACATCTGCACTCCCCCTTCATTGTAGGACTGTCCCCAGTGATGACAGGGCATCCATCTAGACGCCCTTAGCTGGGTAAAGATGAAGAAAATGTAACACACAAGAGAATACTATTTGTCTACCCCAAAAGGAGCTCCTCTCATCGCGACAGTGTGGGTGGACTTGGGGACCTTATACTAAGTGACGCACGTGTGGCACAGGAGACAAATGTCACATGACTTTGCTCCTATGTGAGGCTGAGGAAGTCCATCTCTGGGTTACATTTCCCCCAGCTGGGTTGAAATACCCAGCACTCAAGATTAAATGAATCATAACTCAATGAAGATGAGTTTTTCAAAGCAAAACTTAAACACAAATCTCTTTAAAAAGTTCATTGTAACCAAATTTCATAGATACATTTTCATTAACCTATAGTTATGAAGGCATCACAGAAAACGTCAACAAAAGTATATCATCAGCATATGTTCTGTTTCTGTGTGTGCATGCTTGTGTGTGTGTGTTCATTCATAGGTAGCATATTCTTATTTGCTCAGAGTCAATGCTGATTTCAGCATCTGAGGTCATAACAGACCCCTCCACACACACACACACACACACACTCACACACACTCACACACACACTCACACACACACACACTCACACACACTCACACACACACACACACTCACACACACACACACTCACACACACACACTCACACACACACACACACACACACACACACACACTCACACACACACACACTCACACACACCACACACACACACACACACACACACTCACACACACACACTCACACACACACACACACACACACACACACACACACACACCAGTTTACTTGAAGTTCATCAGCAGCAAACACTTGTTTTTCCTGGTCTGTCTAAATATTTCGTCTTCGAGCTTAGGCAGTCGTTCAGACACTCTGCAGCGTGCGTCATTTCCCATCAAGCGCTCACGTGAAAACTCCATCACCCAGCTCAGTTTCCAGTCCTCTAAGGTATACGTGTTCCGCTTCTCTTGATGAAAATTCGGGTTTATTCTGATCTACAGTCATATTTCCAGATTTGCAGAGCACTATTTGTACTGGTAGTTGTAAAACAAACAAACACATGGAATGTCATAGAAAATAATAAACGTGAGCAGGGTTGAAGGAAGAGAATAGCTGGCGTGTTTTTCCTCTCCCCATCTCCCCAGCTCTTCCACAGTTCTTTAGAGAACAAGACTTGTCAGGGAGTTTCCCTGTCATCTCCCCACTCTCTAAGATAACTGTGGAGTGGAAGAGGGAAATTCTGACTTAAGAATTCCCCAGTATTGTGTTGTCCCAGTTGAAACTGATCACATTTATCAAACACTACAGAAGTGTTAATGTTATGCACTGCCAGCCGCAGTTAATGCAATCAAGGGAACACCTCTCCCTCTCCCTCTCCCTCTCCCTCTCCCTCTCCCTCTCCCTCTCCCTCTCCCTCTCCCTCTCCCTCTCCCTCCCCATCTCCGCTCCCTTCTCTCTCTTCTCTCCCTCCCTCCTCCCTCTCTCTCTCTCTCTCTCTCTCTCTCTCTCTCTCTCTCTCTCTCTCTCGTGTGTGTGTGTGTGTGTGTGTGTGTGTGTGTGTGTGTGTGTGTGTTGTGGGTATGTGTGTGAGAATCGGAGAGCAGGAGAGAGGTTACAGAGGAGGTTAGTGTGGACTTCTGCCCCTTTAAAGAAAGACACTAGAGTCAATTGTGTTGATAACGGTTCCTGGTAAAGCCTTTCTCAATATTCAATTAAAATTTGAGAGGGGGAGGGAGGGAGAAGGAGAGGGACAGGGACTAAAAAAACTTCATTTTTTAAATGAATTTATTTTTTTTATTATTTTTATTTATTATGTATACAGCGTTCTGTCTGCATGTGTCCCTGCACACCAGAAGAGGGCACCAGATCTCATAACGGATGGTTGTGAGCCACCATGTGGTTGCTGGGAATTGAACTCAGGACCTCTGGAAGAGCAGCCAGTGCTCTTAACCTCTGAGCCATCTCTCCAGCCCTAAGACACTTCTTAAAGTAGGAAAGAAAACAAAAGAAGACACCAAGGCCACAAGTAGCCATGACGGCAGGGTCTCTACTTGCTCAAACCTGCAGTCACAGAAGCATAACTAGGAAACATTCTCATCTTTACTGTCTGAAGCAAAATCCGAGCCGCACATCCAAGCCAGAGCAGTAAAAACTAAAGAGTGTGGGAAGAAGATGGAAAAAGAAGAAAAAAGCAGAATAAAGGACAAGAAGAAGGAGAAGGAGGATGAGGAGGTAGAGGAAGGGGGAGGAGAATAAACACATCATAAACCTTACTGAGACACCAACATTTGTGCAAACATAAGAAAGCAAGCACACTACTGACATCTCGTATGGGTGATTATGGGAAACAGTGAACATCACATAACATGGCAATAGATTATTGTAGTAGTTACAGGATTTTAGCTTCCCAGCAAAGTACTCCTGTGTCTCTCCCTCCCTCCCTCCCTCTCCTCCATTCCTCCCTCCCTCCCCTCCCTCCATTCCTCCCTCCCTCCCTCCCTACCTCTCCCCACACACCTGCAAAATAACATGAACTATGTATACAGAACAAACCAAATTAAGCAATACCATGAAAAGAATTAAAATAGTGTATAAAAGACCAATAGACTGTGATAGTTAATTTTGTGCCAGGTTGACTGGGTTAGAAAAATTCATAAAATTTCCCAGGTATCGTTTCTGCCTTGGGTTTGGTGTGTGTTTCTAGAAGACACTGGCATCTGAATTACTGGACTGAGTGTGGAAGATTTGCTCAGTGAGGGCTGCTTGGAACAATTTTCTCCATCTCTGATGGATGTCCTGCTCTTGGACATCAGGACAATAGCTTTGGGCTCTGGGGCTTCTGCCAATAGTCCTACAGATCCTCAGGTCTTTGAGTAGAGAGCTACACCATCGATTTCCCTGGATTTGAGGTCTTCCCAATTAGGTGGGGGCATTCTACTGTCCCTTTGTTTCTCCAGCTTGTGGTGAAGATATCATGTGGAGAATGTAAATCTATCCCTGTCTGTCTGTCTGTCTGTCTGTCTGTCTGTCTGTCTGTCTATCTATCTATCTATCTATCTCCTGTCTGTCTGTCTATCTAACGTATCCATCATCCATCTTCATCTATCATCTATCTGCTTTCATCCTTTATTTTCTTTTATTCTTTCTTTCCATCCATCCTTTCTACTGGTTGTGTTTCTCCCTGACTAATACACTAACCAAAACCATTAGTCTACCCCAGGAGTACAAAGATAATTTAGCCCGAGACAGCAAGAAAATGCATTTGCATTGTCTTAAGCCACCAAATTTATGATACAGTTTTACAGTAGCAACCATGAAGTAACCCAAAGGACAAGGACAACATTTCCTCCTCAATATTTGAACTTTAATACTCAGTAAAGAAACCACCTTAGCATGACAAAAGCCAGACTGTACCATAGACGACACCTTTGAGGGCAGGCTACGTTTCCAAATAGTTTTGGAAATTTTAGCTAGCATAGTAGAAAGTAAAAGAGCGATGGAAGTATAGCTATTGGAAAAGAAAAATGGTTCCACCCCTAGAACATGAGTGATCTGCTCATCACCTCCCCTCAGCAGTCCGAAGCTCTGAGGTTAGAGAATTCCGCATGCTGGGTACACACACGCCTTTGTCAGTGACCCTAAGTCTCGTGGAGGTCAGGTTCTCTAGCTCTTTATTTGACCTTTAAAAATATGAGTGTCTCCAGGCTAGGGAGATGTCTCAACAGCTAGCGTTTGCCCTGCAAGTCTGAGGCCTGCTATCTATATGGCCGGACCCATGTAAATGACATGTGGGTAAGATGGGCCACCTGTAATCCCCGCATCAGACGGTAGAAACAAGGATCTCTGGAGCAATATCTACTGTACTGACAAGCTCTGGGTTTCGTGCCTCAATGGGAGAGGGATCAGTAAAGGCAGATTCTCAACGTAAACCTAGGGCCTCAACAATCACATGAATGCATATCCACGTGCAACCCCCATGTGTGCCCCCACATGTGCAAACATGCACAAGTGAAAAAAAGAAAATGCCCATATTTTTGTACGCATTTCAGTCTCTTGAGCAAGAAGGAGGAATTAATTAACAAGAATGTATGCATTATTTTGGTGCATGATGACACTAGAGATTTTTAAGAACATAAAACAAGCCATTGGGTTAAGTCTAACAGCGAAGATGAAGTTAACAAATGGCTTTTTTTTTTTTTGCCATTTTTCATAAATAAAGATGTGATCATGGTGCTAGGACACCTCTGGCTCTAACAAATAGTAATTTCTGTAAAGTCTTTTTTTTTCTAAGTCTTTTTTTAATAGTTAACTATAGGCCGGGCATTGGTGACACACGCCTTTAATCCCAGCACTCGGGAGGCAGAGGCAGGTGGATCTCTATGAGTTCGAGACCAGCCTGGTCTACAAGAGCTAGTTCCAGGACAGCCTCCAAAGCCACAGAGAAACCCTGTATCGAAAAACAACAACAACAACACAAACAAAACAAAACAAAACAAAACAAAACAAAAGTTAACTATAGAAACAGGCCTTTGTATTCTTTAGGGAGACATACAACAGAATGCAAAGCACCGGCCAGGGTTAAAGAGGGGGAAACATGCAGTCAACGACAGCTGAGGGGCGCACTGTTTAACCTGCAGTTACACGGAGGAAAGAGAGTTTTATAGAATATTTGGAACATCTGGGAAACAAAGCTCAACTAGGAAAGCACCTCCTTATTTTCCCCAAAAACAGACAATAAAGAAAAAGTACCAATTATTTCAAAGTTAATGATTTTTTTCTTCTGAAAAAGATAAAGTTGTTATAGATGAGATTAAGAGCAACCATGAGGGTGACAAGTGAACGAGTCACTTAAAGACTCCAGATAACAGCTGGGTTTATTTGGTAGCAAGGTCACATCTACCTTCAGCCCCCTGGCTTGTTACTGACATCGCCTACCCAATCCCTGTTGGAAAATCTACCACACAATGCTAGATCATCTCATCTAACATGGAGAATGGAAGAGAAAGGCTGAGTCTGAAAGCGGTGGTGGCGTCTCTTAACGTTTATATGTTGAATCCTAATCTCAGATGAATGGTATTTAGTTTTCTAACAGGGGCCCGAGAGACCCCTGCCTCCTCTATGTATGGACACAACAAGCTGGTACTGAATCATCTAAAACTAGAAACCTATTCCTCACCTGACATCAAATTTGCTGACTCATTGATCTTGGGCTTTTCTGATTCCAAAATTATGAGGAAGAAACTTGTTTTGTAAAAAAAAAAAAAAAAAAAAAATCAAGTTCATGGTATTTCAGTGTAGGAGACAGGACGTTGCTGGGGCCTTCCATTATTAACATCCAGAACCGGTACTCTTCATATCCTGTAAGTGCTAAGAAGCTTGTGACACCATTCACCCATTCACTCATCTGTCCTTGGTACCTAGGCTAACACCCAGCCTGAGGTAGAAACTCGAAAGGATCCCCGTGGGATGAGGAAATAAATACACACATAGTGGGGGTTAGAGATAAGTTAGCATGACTTCTGGATTTCCCAGAGCAGTACCAAGTGCTAGGCGGCACTGGAGTGTCCTTCAAGCCTAATCATTTATTAGCTTGTTATGTTTGTGTGCACCACCATGCAGGGCCTTTCTCTATTAAAAATACTTTAAAACTGACTTGTTAACTGGGTTTATTGAGCTTTTATATAACAGTGATTGGCCTGGTGCTGTGATATAGTAGAGAAGAAAACAAAGTTTTGACATGGCTTTCTTGTTTTGTCCTTTGGTTTTGCTTGTTTGTTTGGTATTTTAAGTCATGTTCTGACTTTATGTTCGTGGCTGGCCTGGGACTTGTCATGTAGACCAGGCTGACCTTAAACTCACAGAGAACCCTCTATCTCAGCCTCTCTAGTGACAGGACTAAAGATGTTCACCACCACACCCAGATTCAAAAGTCTTTTAGGTGCACAGAGCCCTGCTCCTCTCTCCTCTGGATAGCATCTTGATCTCGAAGGGCCCAGTTCCGAGGTTGGAGATGCAGCTCAGTGGTCCAGCATTTGCCTCACAGTGCCGGGTTCACATTTAAAACCTCACCAATGCCAGAAAAACAGGACCCACATTCTAGTTGTGAGAAACACAGTAAGCAAATAAATTAGTCACCAAGGTCTGGGGCGATGGCTCCATCAGTAAAGTGTTTGTTGAACAAGCTTGAGGGCCTGAGTTTGGTTTTCCAGCTCCCACATAAAAATCTGGTACATGCCTGTAATTCTGGCTCTGAGGAGGCAGAGACCAGAGGATCCCTGGAGTTTGCTGGCCAGCCAGCAATCCAACCTATCTGAGTAATTAAGTTCCAGGTTCAATGGAATATGCTGTCTCAAAAAAAAAAAAAAATGTAGAGCAATAGACACAGTCACCTAGTGTTGACATCTGGTCTGTACATGTCCACCTACTTGTACACACACACACACATACAGACACAGACACATACACACACACACACACAGACACAGACACAGACACACACACACACACACACACATATATATTACACACATACACACATATATATATATATTACACACACACTCACACACACACACACACTCACACACACACACACACACACTCACACACACACACACATATATATTACACACACACACACATGCACACACACACATATATATTACACACACACACACACATACTCACACACACTCACACACACACACACACACACACACACACACACACACACCTCATCAAAATGCCAGCCTATGATAATGTTAAGAGCAACCAGACAGAACATCATTTTGTGTGAGGTGAGTTGCAGAAGCCTTTGAGTAGATACTTGAGCTGGCTCGAGTGAGTAGAAAGCAGAGCCACAAGGATGTCTGGGGGACAGTGATCAGTCCAGGCAGAGGCACGAAGGCCCTGTATCTGAAAGGTACCATCTGTCTTCTGAAGACAGCCAAGACGTGTCTGAGGCTGAGTCAGTATGGGGACCAGAGTAAAGGGGGCCACTTAGGGGCTGGGGAAGTTGTTCTGAGCTTTAAGGTCTCTGTTGAGGATTTTATTTTGAATAAGATGGTGAGCTACTGTTAACTTGGGCATAGCAGAAATATGACCTGATACATACTTGGAAAGAAGTCATTGGGGGTTGGGGTCTATCTCTGTTATTTATCTATTCATGCTTAGCATGTATAGATCCCAAAGACACAATTAAACTAAACTAAATGACAACAACAATAATAATGACGATAATAATAAACAACTCTGCCCGCCCTTTCTGTGCTACAGAAAGCATCTCCAGGCCCAGTTTCCACAACGTCAGCCTTCAACTCAGAACCACCCCACTGCACTCCGTACTGTGAGCTGAATCCAAACCCAGCTAGAACCCAGCACTAAGATCAGTGCACCCTCCAGACATTGCAGTGTTCAAGTTCAGACACCATCAGTCTGAGCTGGAGGAAGAAGTCAGGAAATCCCATAACCCAGGATGTGCCCTTCAGCCAGTTCTCCAACCTGTGACTGGTGGGAGGCTGAGCTTGAAGACCTCCACGGTGCTTTCCAGCTCACAGTAGGTGTGGTCACTGACAGTTTGTATTTCCTATGCCACAAGGCAGCTGCCCCTGGATAGTGAGGCTATGAGGAGGATGTTGGGACCAACAAATACTTCACAGAGATCTAGAACTTACTATGTGCCAATTATTGCACTAAACATCCTACGTGTGACATCTCTTTTCCACTTACAGGTGGAAAACAGACATTAATTTATTCAAGTTCACAAGGTCTAGTGAGGGCTTCCTACTGTGTACTCAGTTGGTCCTGTCATGACTGCTCTTCACTGACGAAGGTCTCTGACAAAAGAAGGACTTTAAGCATTGCCTGTGAAACTATGGTTCAACTATATAAATAGATGTTTGTTCTGCCAAGATGATTCTTAAAACCCAGAGTAAACTTCTATTCTGGGTTTTAAAAGAAATATCTGGTTAAGTTGTCATATATTTTGCTAAGTTATTGGTACATGTTGGGACAATAAGGAGATGAACATATTGCAACATCCAAAATGTGTTTGAAGGCAAGAGTTCTGCTGGGTGTTAGTGAAAAGAAGAATAAACTTGCAGTTTGTGTGTATAATTACCTAAAATGTATTAATTATGATATATCGAGCCTTCAGATATCTGAATGTTTTCTAGCAGGCTTAGGAAATGTGTTTTCATCCATCCTTCCCTTCCTCTTTCCTCCACCTACCACCTCTTCTTTTCCCCCCTCCTTCTATTCATTCTAATGTTCTCTTTGGATATTTAGATATTCTTCTCTTTAGATATTTCTATTGTGATAATATCAATGAAACAACTAAAATAACTTTTTAACTGACCTGATGACTAAAGTTGGGCATGCATTTCTGAAACTGATAGAATTTACAGTTTCCAAAGTTCATCCGTATTACCCACATTTTTCATGGCAT